>NC_056581.1:3577571-3877571 GCF_018340385.1 Cyprinus carpio | reverse complement strand
TGTGGGTCAGTTTCTACACAGATTTAGTTACTGGGTTATAGAACCTTTCTGAACCTTTTTTCGGACATAGTCCTGCAAGGACAACTTGGTAACTCAAGGATGACCTAGTTGTTAAGTGGGAGAATCTTTTTGGCACAGATGTTCAGAGATTTTTGTGGTAGCCCAGTAGTGGTGCTCTGTATTTATAGCCAGTCACTTTTCCTGCCTGTACAGTGGCCTTAGTCTTTCACTTGGGGTCTGAGATGTATTGAACAGTAATAGAACTTTTGGCCAAGTATATTAATATTTTTGCATCCCTGTCCCAGCTCTGAGGTTGGGAAAATTTGGATATGCTTGTACTTTGGTGGCCTTGCCAAACAAGAGAAGGGTCAAGCTCTGTGGCACCAGAGTATCCACGACAACCTGTCCACAAAAGTGGACGGCAAGAGGGAATGTGGCCACTGAGACCTCGCAGGGGCCTGGGGGATGACCTTGGAGCACTTTTGAAGCCCATAGTCCGTATGCATGTTTGTGGGCATGATTTGAGTATGTCACGGATGACTGGCTATGATTGCTAAGGCTGACGCTGATGCTCTACACTAATCCCTCCTAAATTTTCTGTCCACTGGTCCAGACCCTTCTAAGTGATTGATGAGTAGTGCTGAGCCCCCTGCTGCTGGACACACACATGATCGTCATAGAAACACCAACCCTCATATCCCAAGCAAGATGAATGGCTTCATTCCCTCCCACCCACAGATAGTGGCGATAATGATGATAGTCATGCAAAGAGAAAGGAAATGGAGAGAGTTAGCCAGCCACTATGCTACACAGACGCTGCCACCCTCCCACGCAGGCTTTATCCCAGCATGCACCTGTCTGCGGTGACGCATACTCCCCCTCCCATTCGTGTTTTCCCTCGTTCTCCTCCTACCTCAGCACAACCTATCCAGTCCTTTTCATCTTCCATTCTTTCCTTACCCCTACAGAAAAGAGGGCGAAATAGACGTGAGGTGTCTTGTTGACCCCTTACTCTTTGCCCCTGGCTCACATAAACCGCCCTTTTTCCATGAAAACGAAGCAGGAGACGTTCGCTTCATTTTTTTTAAAGTTCCCTCAGTCAGTAGACTGATGTGGCTGAAAGTGATCACGTCTGTTTTTTGCCCCTGCTTTTGGTGCCAGTCAATATTCATTGCGGTAGCACTGAGGCAAGCATCACTCTTCTTTATAGGTTCAGGATTGTGGGCTAGCCAAGCTGCAAGGTACAACGATCGTTACACAACTGAAGAGGCTGACAGCGATCCAATTAACCCGAAACAGCCTCTGTTGCTCGACCCCTGCCTCTCGCTGAGAAGCACGCCACACGCTTACAAGCGCATACACTTGCACGCATTGGTGCTGACATCTCTGAAAGCTTCAGTTCTGGTGGAAACTTGCCCAGTCGAGAGTATTGTATAGAGCCACACTCCTGCACCCACTTGCCCTCTTCTTTCGTCCTCTTGCTAATTTGTCCTGGTCTAATTATACACTCTTCCATAGCCAGTTAGCTGTAGCACAATGCCATCATGGTCATCATGTCTCCTCAAACTTATCAAGGGTTTCCCAGCCCCACAGGTTCTCTGGTTCTAGTCACCATCTCCCACCTGAGTCCTTATATGTTCATCCCTGCTGCTCAAGAGTGTGAGAAGACGGTGTTCAGTGTTAAATGTTGCCAGCCCCCTCGGTTAATGGACCTCCTTTAAAAAAAAAAATCATCCCTTATGGGATTTACAGCCGAGATATATGCTGACACACATAAGAACACCTACACAGACATTGCCGGCTATCCTGTAATTCCCCTTCAAATATATCCTAGGATTATATAAAACGAACATTAAAGCCTTGTAGTTTAATTATCATCCTGTTTATTTCCAAAGGTTCAGGTGAGTTATAAATGCTGTGAATGTTTATTCACACAACAATTAAACGTATGCACAGGATTATATTGCAGAACAAGGATCAGCAGTTATGCAGGTGAGTCCATGCATGTGTTCAGATAGGGTGGGCAGTGCGGTAGCTATTTTTGATGCTTTTCAAAGCTCCTTCTCTGATGTCACATTTCCAATAAGTGTAATGGCCTTTCAAACAGGCGAACTAGCGATGTTCAAGAATACAAAATACGCTAAGTGCACAATTTGCGTGCCCAGCCTTATCAATGTCAGCCACAGCAAACTCGCAAACAATAAATGCAAACTCCTCCCCAGATCAAATGAAAACATCTCTATCTCTCTCTTTTTTCCCTTTTTCTCCCCCCTCTTCCTCACTCTTTCTCCGTCTTTGTCTCCATCACCCCTCTGAGCAGAAAACTGGTACATTCCAGAAATGGATGCTGATGATACAATGTTGATGTTGGACATACCGACTTGTCCGCCATGTTGGGCAGCCGAACTTCATCGCATGTACAACTATAAAACAATTATCATCCATCATCACATGCTAAATTTATCACAGAACACACAATACCCATCTTGAAGGCCAAACTTTAATAACCTTCACTTAGTGGAATAACAACCAGTGGCTTTGATTGGATAATATTTGCATGGCTAAAGTGACGTGCAATCAGAAGCATAACAGCATTCTAAGCGAAATTTTGAATATTTTTTCATGCAGATATTTACAAGACATTTTTGTTTATCGTAGGCTTACAACGGTCTGCTTTTTTCATTGGGGGGGAGGGGGAAGTGGTGTCCAGACATCCTAGATTTCATTTGAATTCACTTTGGAGCGCTTGGTTTATATCCATCAATCATCACCACGACCCCCAACACCAAACCCCCCCCCAATAGATATATATGGCTACTCGGCGCTATCCTTATAACCTACCTATTCCATTCACGTTTACTTGGTCGGGTTGATACGGCAAGTCAATAGCATCTCTGTGTTTACGAATCTGAATTTAAACTGCATCACTGCTATATTTTCAACGGTGCATTCAAAAATGTCAGTGAGCTAGTCTATTCTTGATATACCTCCTTCAAACCTCCCCTCCATCTTGCAGTCGAGGCTTTGTCGCGTCACATCGACCGTGGGGCTGGCTCACTGAACTCTGAACTGTAACCTTTGACCTCTGTGGTATTCTTACAGGGGACATGAAGCAGCTGCTTGCATGGATCCGAGGGAACATGCTGAAGGAGCGCCCAGAGCTCTTTATGCAGGGCGACACTGTGTAAGTATACACACACAGACGCACAGTAAATACGTTACCGATGCAGGATGATGCTCAGGCAAACATACACGCACACTGTAGACACACACTCATAATAAATGCAGCGCTACGCGTTCGATGCTGAATCGCAGTGAGGTCAAAGAGGCAGAATCACACCACACTCCCTGGTGCGACACGTATATGTTTGGCCAGTGGTAAAATAATAATTTTTTAATGCTTCAGTTGCATTAGTAAAGGTATACAAAATGTTTATTTATACGTGTGTGTGGTGTGCTCAGAATCAGTATGGTTACTACAGTCCTACAGTCTTGCTTCCTCAGCTCATACTAAACAGTGGGTGGATTTTTATTTTTTGTAATTCTGATACAATTAGTTTATCCCCAAAATTATGCTTTTGCATTCTTCAGCAGGTTTTTTTCATCATAAATGACCTTTATTCTTGCCTTGACGTAACTGTAGCATGAAATCAGCTGTGGATAACTGCAGTACGCCTCTGGTACGCAGTGTAGTCTTCAATGGTGTATGAACCGAACCGTCGACTGTTTAGCCATGAGGGACCACCCCATCACCTACATTAGCACCTCGTACTTCAAATCTAAAATAAAATACAAAACAGTTGAATTTAAAATGTATTTTATTTTAATTTTTTAATCTTTATTGCAGTATCTGAGTAGGCAGGTATTAATGGACACATAAAGCTAAATCCAAAGTGATGTTATGGTGTTTTATTGTATATTAAGCTGTGTTGTGTTATATTGCATTGATCCCTGTAATTCTAAATATTGTGCTAATCTGTGTGAGAGGATGTTCTATGCGTAGACTTTATTGTGTTTCATTTTGCACGTGTATGTTGGTACGAGGGAAGCTCATTCATTTAATGAACTGCAGATGCAAGGGTCTTAGAAAACCGCAGCACTGGCGATTTTCATTGTGTATAAACAGGGCTGCATTATATTATCAGAGAGCTGCTTTACTGTCATGTTTTCAGTGTAGCTCACATCACTTACATGAGCTCTTCTTTATTTACACACACAGTAGACCCGGGATTCTCGTATTGATCAACGACGCAGACTGGGAACTGATGGTAAGAGTGTGTGTGTATGTGTGTACAGTTCCTCAATCACTCCTTCCACTCTCTGTTTTAATGACGTGCTCGTTTTAGGTCCAGTGTAAGCTTCTCTTCATTCAGCTAATGTATGTAAAGGTTGTGCTGGGTTGCTCTTTCAGGAAAACATGTATTGGCATCAAGGTGTAATATAAAGAAACACAATCAGCCAGTGATGGCTAAAACCTGCAATCATGAGTCGATTTAAAGTTCAGAATCCTTCTAGTGTTTTCTATGATTTACTTTAAATATATACTTTTTTTTTTTTTGGGTGTATGCATCAGTTCTTAAATGTAGATATTTTTCCAAAAAGTTATTTTATTCTCATTTTCTTTCATTGTGTACACATCCATGTCCCTTTGCAGGGTGAACTGGAGTACCAGCTTCAGGACCAGGATAATGTTGTCTTTATCTCCACACTTCATGGAGGCTAACAGACTCTAAATCAACACCACACACATACATGAGCCCCTCCACCCTTCAAAACTTCAAAAATCAGATGATCCATCAACAGCGGCATCAGTGGCCAATTTCAATCCCAGCCATGGGTTTCTCGACCAATCCTGTGAAAAGACTTTTGGTTTTAAGTCTAATAAAACGTAACATCGGAGTCTGGCTGCGGAGGGGCGGTTCACTGTCCCCTGTACCTTACAGGAGCATGGTGGGGTTGCGATGGGGAGCAAGGGCTCATTAGGAAGGTCACTCTGTCTAGCCAGTGTCCAGATGGATTCTCCTGAGACGTGGTGCACCGGTTGCCCCGTGTCAAATGGCTCAGTTATAATTTTCATGCATTTTCTGTTCAATGCCTTTAGAGCTGTCAATTGTATGTTTACTATGTAAGTTCATTTTTTTTTTTTTTTTTTTTGATCTGAATGCATAAATAATGTGTCACGATATTGTTTTATTTGCGATTTTATGTGTAGTGCAAAAATGCAAATCCAAATTCTCTGTTAGTATTTAAATAAATGTATATCTGCAATACAATATGCATTAATGTTTTATATTTGTCATAATATCAACTTCTAAGATTAAGTATATATTTGAGAACAAGAGGTTTTTTTTTTTAATTCCCACAGTATATAGACTGCTAGCATACCTCAAAGTAGTCTTAATGTACCTCTAAATATAATTTTAAAGTTTTGGGACGACACGTTTAGCATCATCACATCATACAGAAAGAAATGGCAGTCCTCTAGCGAGATGACATTTTGTTATGTTGCAGATTGATCTGCGTATACTTCCTTGTCCTAGGGTTCACCTATAGAGTATTCATTAGAATAAACTATAGGATGATGGCGGGAGGTCGAGCACAAATCTCTCTTGGCTGAAGACTCGATTTGCAGCGGAAACCCGTATGATAATAGTAACACTGATACAGATGCTAATGCTGTTGAAGAAGAAATGCGTGATGTCAGTATTTGAGTGTGAGTGTGTGGAGAGTGAAAGGGTTAAACATGCTTCTCCTGGAGTGTGACCTGTTGGGAGGCCTTGAGTCAATTTCTCTTTTATTAAAGACACTTCCTACTGAGAATTAAACTAGGCTTATTTAGGTAATCCGCACTTTTGATTTTCGCCTACTTTTCAAAACGTTATTTAAAAGGATTATTGATGTAGGCCTAACTAATTTTTTTGTGCGTGTGTTTGTTTTGGTTTTAAGCATAAACGGATAAAATACATTATAAAATGTATATTTTGTCCTAATTAAATTAATTCAGTCATTAGTTAAAATTTAAATATTTTTATAACTTACGTTTGAAGCCAACGTTATAAAGATGCAAGAGATTGAACACAAATTTATCCGTTTATGCGTAGCTTTAATAATTGCACACCAAGGTTTATGTATAGCATAGGTTTTAATATTTCACTCTCGTCCTTTTTTCATCTTATAATAGAATGGATTTATACCGCTTGATTTACCAACCTTTTATTGTTATAAGTTATTTTTATACAACAATAAAACTATAAGACTAATTAATTATCAAAAATAATATCACATCAAACTACAAGCTTGACGAATATGGGACTTTGTGTAGGCCTAGCTAAATAAGATGTATGTTTTTATTTAGAAATTTATAACAATATTAAATAAAAAAAAATACAACAAGAGTTAGCAACGTCAAAGTAGCAATTTAATTGCTTTAGCTTGTCTTTAATTAATTACCTATTTACAAATACTGTTTGAGGACGAGATTAAATGGCTACACAGATTTTACAAAATGGAGCATTGTAAGCCATCTGCCTCTTACATAAAAAACATACACACTACAAAGTGTTTAATATATGTATTCTAATATAAAATGTATAAAATACTGTTCTTTTCTTTTAAATGCTGCAAATCGGGTTGCTCTAGCAGAATTTCGTTGTAGCTATAAACATATGCAATGCCAATTAGACCTAACCCTAACCTTAAAATCGTTTATCGCTCAGGTGTTGAATATCGTAGCAATAAGCATAAAATATCTTTCTATCGGACATTTGAAACTATAAACGACGCAGAAATTGTAATTTTGCAGTGGAAATTAAGGAAATTTAATCATCTGCCTACTTGTCCATGTAGGCTAGCTTTTTTGTTTATTCTTCAAAGACGTTCAAAATTATGATTGCTCGTTCATTCAGTCTATAATTTTAGTGTTTTCTCGTTTTATAGCCTACCAAAGAAACCATTTTTGTGTTGACGCTTAAGTTCAGGCCTGAAACATATGGGCTAAAGGCTTCAAATAAAGTAAACATACTGAATTTTTACTACCTCTTGTTTGAATCCACCGGTCCACCACGAAACTGTTGTATTAATAGCTACATTGTACATTTAGTATTCAGTTATATAGCCTATATTTTTTGGGGAAACCCGTGCTTCCACCGGAACTGGTAGTTAACGGTTGGACGTCGATGACGGTTAGAATTGCGCTATCGACAGGCAAGGCAAGAGCATTCAAGCTTATCAACACAACAGTGACAGAAAAAATATAATTTATTTTGTAACGTCTAGCGAACACAATTCTGTTGAATTTCGTTTAGCATTTATATACAGTCACAAACTGCGATCTAATCTAGAATATTTTGAAGCCCGGGAGGGGAAAAAAATGGCCGCTACTTTGATTTCACCCTGTATGCAGATTATGAAATTGCGTAACTTTACGTGATTTAATTTTTCGCTAAACAGTCGAAATAGTCAAGTCAATTTAAGATAGGCCTACTTTGCATAAAACCTTTAAGCCTGTCCTTATTCATTAAGTTTGAAATAGTTCAATTATTATATTGCTTAAATACTTATATCAAAATTGTGTTTTATATATATATATATATATATCTTTTTTGTTGTTGTTGTTGTTTTTTTTTTTTTTTTTTTTTTTTTTTTTTTGTGGTTCGTGTTTCAACAATCCCTAATGGGATTAGATTTCTACTGTCAATGTGTTACTCTTTATTATCAGACACCTGCCTAATTCAGAGATCGTGTGGGGCCCAGCAGGCCCTGTATTTTAGCTTTGATCACAATCCACAAAAGATCAAGTTTATGGTCAAACGAAGGAGTACAATGAAATGAATGGTAGGCACGCGGGTTTCTATTTAATTATTTATTTTTAAATGATTCCTTTTTAATTTCTCGACCGCACGTGGTGCAGATGCCAAGGTTTGATTCGAACTCAAGTCGGTGCTTGCAAACATCCGTTGGTGTGTTTCGGTGTAGTGTTTTCCGTTGTCAAAAACGTCACTGAAACTACTTTGTAGTGTAATTAGCAGTTTATTGATTAAGCAAGTAGAATGTATAGTTACCAATACAATCAATCGACTGTCTGAAATGGAATATCAAACCAAGGCAAAACAACTATTTACCGACAGCTGCCCTGCTGTTAAACTGCATTTGGCCTAATGATTAAAAAAATCAGCATCACCTGCAATTAATTTTTAGTGTTAGTCCTCGAGAATCAGACAGATGCCAGCACACACACACACACACACTTTTTGCCTGACCCTGTGTCTGTGATACAGGCCTGTAGTGTGTTGAAACAGACAATAAAATGCAAAATTAAATAAAGATAGTAACCAAAAACATTCTTTGCAGTGATGCAAGTAGCATAATAAATGAGACGGAAATTAAATCAGTAAATGGCGTTTCAGTTCCTGCCGTTTCATTGAAAAGTCCTTCACCATGCAGCTTTGGGCAAAAGATGGCAGTCTCAGTGAATGAGAAACTCAAGCATGCTCAAAGCATTTTCCCACCATGCTTTTATAATCAGCGTGACTTTTTATTCATCTACCATACACAATCAGAAAAGCATAAATACTATTATGAACAAAACATATTATGAGAAGTCTCGCAGTCAACGAATTTCGTTTGGGAAATTGTTTAAAATATAACTTTAGTAAGCAACATTTAAATAAACTTTACAGTTCTATACACACATTTATTTTCAGCGAAAATGAACTATATTAAATTTCCCAGACGAATATGACCAAGGAATGTAATATCAAACAACAGTGATTAGATAATTATTTTATTTTAGTGCGTTAATATAGGGAACGTCAATTTAAAGGTAAATGTAAATAATCGCCCTTGTATCATATAACGTCTTTCTTACCTTAAGGGAAACTTTACGAAAATGAATATTTGGTGTAGCTACAGTAAGCAGAAAGCAGGGCCTATGTCCTCCAGAACGAAGACGATGAATCTCCAGCAACAGATGTCCAGGCACAATTCTTGGATTTAAATTATATTTTACAAGAATTGCGTTTGGACAATCAGTCTCTGGGACCCTTTGAAATGATATTTTTTTCAACTCCATGGAAATACATTTTATGTGTAAACCAAAATACAAACTGAAATCTCACTTTTGTCCCTGTGGCTGTTGGGCCTATGAGTAGATTTTCACACAAAATGTCACTCTTTTATAACCCTGTTTAAAACACTTTCGTTCCGCATTTCTAATTATTTAAATGCCTGTATTTTACTTTAAAAGCCAAAAGTGTATCGCGTTTTTTGCTGCAATGAAATCAACAGATAAACGATGTTAGTTTCTAGCTCTGGCGCGTACATTTTACCACAGAATTAACGAATTAAGTAAAAAAAAAAAAAAAAAAAAAAAAGTTGCAATCGGTCTTTCAAGAAATAAAAAGTCACATATTCCTAAACGGGTTCTAACTTCGTTTTAATTAAATCCAGGGTAAAAATTCTCTAATCTAATATATATTTCCTTTTAGAGAGCTTTTCCTTTAAGAAGAGGGTTAAAAGTTTGACGCGCGTTCATTGCGCTAGTCGGAATAAACCACACAAGAAAATGCAAAACCTCAGCTCGCCACATAAAAAGAAACACTTTTGAAAAAAGAAATGAAAGAAAATAAGCTAAGGAACAGTTTTGTAAAGTCCCGCTTGTTACAGAAGCAGCTCTTCGCCATTTCTGCACCTGTAAGGGCGCACATCCTTGTAGTTCCACCTCTCGACATCAGGCGAAGGAATATCATCTTCTGATACCGGCAAAACCCGAAAAACTACCAAAAACCATTCCCAGTCGAGCCATTTCGATACTTTTGTTGCCCGTGGTGTGGTGGTGTTAGAGCAAAGCCTCTTCTCTCAACGCAGTGCTGATGAAAATGCGCGGAAGCCTGTGTCCTGCGCGCGCGAGCGCTGTATCCTCACTAACGCAAGCGGAGAAAATGGTCAAATGCAAGAAGGAGGGATGCGTTGGGTCGCTCGAAGATCCCTCACGCCCTCAGTAATGCCTTGATGGGACGGTTCTTATGGAATGGCACGGACCATCACGTTCCTATGAAGGCTTTTCTCAGGCTCCCGTAACAATACCGGTGTTGCCACGACGGACGGCGAGAGGGAGTGGGGATGATCTTCGCTTGGTACTGAATTTGAATAACACCATGGGGTGATAAATGTCCATTGTGCTGTAGAAGTAATGAATCTCCACTGTCTTCTATTGCACACAAGCCAGCAGCTGCGAGCGAGGGACCAGCAGCCTCTTAAAGACACAACAGCCCCATTTTCTCCTCAAAAGTGATCACAATCCGTACTCTGTTTATTCTGTCAACACACACTGCATGACGTTTGTTTTCTGGACACCTTTACTTGGGTGAGGAAAGCTAGTACAACGCAGTAACCAGGCACTTACGTAAAAACACGACCACTTGATCATTTTAAAACAAATGAAATGTCATATAAAAAACAAGAAAATAATAATAATATATTATTATTATTATTAGACCATTTATTATTGTTATTATTAGTTTTAGTATTAAAATGCATTCATTTAAACACATTTTGCTGCAAAGACTGGTGAACTGAAAGACAGCTAATATGCATATCCTACTAAAAATAGGATTTTCTATTTTAATAAAGTTTAGCAAAACGATTTTACTTTCCATTGCTATGAAGAATTATGAATATTTCTAAGCACTAAATTTACATAAAATATAGCCTATAGGCTATAGGTGACATCACTGCATATTTTGGGTAGGAAAACAAAAAAAACAAAAAAAAACAATGACATTTTACTTCACTACCAGAGTTTGTTTGGGTCCCTCTTTCTTTCTTTCTTTCTTTCTTTCTTTCTTTCTTTCTTTCTTTCTTTCAATCTAACTTGTTTTTCCATGTATATTTGTGAATAAACCATTCAATAGTTGGTTTTATTATCAAATATAGTAAGTCAAGTCTAAACTCAACTAAATATTTCTCTAAAGGTCTAAAAATGTTGCATTGTGTATATGTTTGACTTAAAACAGATATAGGCTAAGATATATCAGATATAAACCTGTTTACACTGCTTCATCTTCAGAAAGCGCGAGAACACTTGTTTATTTATTTATTATAGTATGGATTTGATAAGCAGGTGTTTCCGGTCAGGTACTTGAAAGAGAAACACTCAAAGATCACTTATTACTTCTACCGCTCAACCTACATGAATAAGCCTTCAAATCTAAACATACCCAAAACCTATGATCTAAATATTAACTCCCGCTCGAGCGCTCATCCCATCAGCGTGACTAGCGCGAGCAGAAGGATCCCCTCGCTGTCCTCTTTCTCCTAATAAATCACGGCCTAACTCCCGCCTCCTGGGCGCTGCTCCTCCCTCCTCAAGTGAAACTGTTTTATCCTTTCATCTGTCTGTGTGAAGTAAGCGAGTTAATCATCCGTCTGTTTGTCTGTGCTCCTCCCTCCTCAAGTGAAACTGTTTTATCCTTTCATCTGTATTGACGTTTTTAATTGAAGTCAGTTTATATATAGACACAAGTCTTGACTACAAAATAAAAGCTGTTTAACTTTTACACCAGTTATTGCCTAGTTCACTGCATAATTGATAACTTTGTATGACACTCAATACCACTGAAAAAAAAAAACTGGTTTTCACTCAGAAATAGCTAAATCTTACAATTAATTACAAAGAAACAGCAATTAACACTGAATTAAATATGGAATTTTGAAGTAGAAAGACTAAAATAGTATTTTGTTGTAAATCGTACATAAACAAATCATTTTTACAGTGAAGCAGATAGGCTAATTGCATAAATTCTAGTTAATAAACTGCAATCAATCAATAAATAAATACATAAAAATAAAAAAATAATGAAATAAAAAATAGAATGTACACTCTTAAAAATAAAGGTTCTTTATTGGTTTCTTTGGTTCCATGAAGAACCTTTAACATCTAAAGAATTTTCCCATTGCACAAAAGGTTCTTATAGTGGAAGAAGGTTTATTTTATTTTATTTTATTTTATTTTATTATTTTATTTTATTTTATTTTATTTTATTTTATTTTATTTTATTTTATTTTATTTTATTTTATTTTATTTTATTTATTTATTTATTTATTGAACCAAAAATTGTTCTTCTAAGGGATAATTGCCATAATTCTACCAGTACATTGACATTTTAAACATTGGAATATAGGCTAATTCACAAAAAAACAATTTGACACCAGCAACAAGTTGTTGCTTTCTAGTTTCTTGATTTCTATAGGCTTAAAATGGCTTTAAAAATTAGTTTTTCACATTGTTGTACTCAACAAATTTGAAACTCAGATGCAACAAACCTCTAGCAGGGAGAAAAATACACAAAACTCAAGTTGCCCAGTGGGCCAGCTGGGCAGGATATTGTCATGTCATGCACATCAGGACAGTGGGAAACATTGATTTGTTTTGGCACTGTGCTTTCCCTATTCACAGATAAATGTTTAACCCAGAAGCTGAAAGGAGCAGTGGGGGAGAGGAGTCCAGATCCACGGGGTAGGCAATGAAACTGGCCCTCTGAGGAAAAGAGGAGGAGGAAAACAATGGACCAGGGAGGTTTCGAAAATAAGCCTCACCAGATGAAGGCATCTCAAGCGCGCTATTTACTCTAAACAACATTGTCTGGATCAATGTACACCTCCGACCATCTGTGAAAAGATGCTTATAGAGGATTATGAGCTACAGAAAGTTTGATAGATTTGTTTATGTATCACATCTGGCTATATATTTCCATAAAGAACAATTTGTTCGCTTTCATTCTGTTATTGACATTTTTCACTTGTATTCATTTACTGAAGGCTAAATTCAGCAAACATATTCCACAACATGCAGAAATAAACTATAACTGTAAATCACACCTAATGTGACTGGGTCTGATGATGAAATGTTTTGTTTTTCTCACCAATAATTTTGTGCTGGAAATTATGATGATTGCTGTAGATTTCAGATTTGGCATTTGCTTGTGTTTTATCTGGGTGACTGAAATTGAAGTTGTCACATTTAAGTTATGTGTGTCTAAAAAGGCTCAGTGTTGTTTCCAATAAAACAATATTCTTTGTGCCATTATTATCGCCATTTATATTTCATTGCTCGCCATTGGCTTTATTCCATCACAACTGCATTATAGATTTTCTTCACATAAGTGCAATCTATAAATAGTATAGAGTATCTGCCTGGGCTGGATATATTATAGAACAAAACGATGCGTACAACAGCCCCAGGATATCTTCTACATTGACCATCTTTATGACATCTGTGATTTCATAAAAAAATCATCAATTCCTCAATGGATTCGCAGTAGTTCTTTTTAGTGAAAAGCTTCATTTTTATCATACCAGATTTGAAAGACTAAGTGATGTTTTCACTGGTTAGATGAATAATAGTTCATTTAGGTGCTAGTTCGCTGTCCTCCTATTCTTTGTCATTAACTTCATTTACTGCATTGCTAATGCATGTGTCATTTTTATCATTGCTCTTTTTTTTTTAAATGCCAACCTTCAGTATTAAACTTTAGTCCTGCACCACTTGTGTTACAGACATGGATTATAAATCAAATTTTGCAGCTTGTTGAGAAGACGTGATATTACTTTTCAGAGTTATTAGACCTATTAAAATCCTATAGACTATAAACAGGCATGGCTGTTTTAATAGATATTAAACCAGCCATATCTATGTACAGTACACATTACATTACTATTCAGAATTTTTAAAAGTTGTTTTTGTAAAAATATTGTGAAAATTGTCTTTTATTTGAATGTATTCTTAAAATGTAATTTATTCCTGTGATCAAAGCTGAATTTTCAGCATCATTACTCCAGTCTTCAGTGTCACATGATTCTTCAGAAATCATTCTGATATACTGATTTGATGCTCAACAAACATTTCTTATTATTATCAATGATAAAAACAGTTGTACTATGTAATATCATTTACATTTTGATTTTCATAACATAAAGTTCAAAAGAACAGCATTTCTTTCAAATATTTTTGATAATAATGTACATCTAAAAATATATAACTTTTTGTCATGTTTTATATTGAACATTAAAATAAAAAATCAAATCTAATTATAATTCCTATATGTATTATATTTTATTTATTATTTGAATATTTATTATAAAATATGATAAACTTTAAGATGTGGATGTAAGACTGACATTTAGCATGCAGAGGCAATATTATTTTACTTGTAAAATTTGGAGATATTGCACAATCCCTATGTGGGATATTGCGTACATGCCGAAATATTAGAGAGTTAAATATTTGATGACATCATTAAAGATAATGACCTGAAGTGTGTTGCAGCAAAGAAAGTGTGGCGCTGGATTAATTTCTGGTACTCCTCTCGTTTCCAGCATTCCAGACGCTGCTTGTTAACTTCCGGCACCCCATGCTTAGTTGGCAAACTGTGGAGGGGGGGTCTGTATACTCTCTCTCTCTCTCTCTCTCTCTCTCTCTCTCACACTTTCTTTTTCCCCCCTCCAAAAAAAGGCACACAAATTCTTTCACTGTGGTTGGCTGGTTGCCAGGCAACATGGACAGTAAGTGAAGCAGCGTTGACTTAGGTTAAAGAGACTACTGGGAAACTCATTCCTCGTTGTAGGTTTCACAGAGCCACAGTGCTTTAAGTACACACATCTACTCTCAACGAAGCCACAACAACAAAAGCTTTTCAAAATGATTTAAACTCTGTCTTAATCAGTTTGCAAGAGTTAATATAAGGAAACATCAGTGAAGTGCTTTTATTTTGAAATGAACGCTGCTGGACAGTTAATTAAAGCGAGCTGGTTTAATTAGGCCATAATTCCATTTGCCAGCTGTTAAATCACAGAGAAATCAATAAAGCATTAGAGAATATGGCACTATTTGAAGTTGTCACGATCACCAGCTGGAGTGCCCTTGATAACCACCAGAGTGCACTCCACACCATACCTCTGTCACTTATATTTCCCACAATCCTTTGCCCAGACTCATCAGCATTCATTGTTTGCACCTGTGTCTTGTTATTAACCCTGTCTGCTCACCATATATATAGCCTGATTCATTCATTGATTAATCGTGAAGTCTTTCATGTGTTAAGTATTACATTTCTGAGCCATTATTTCCTGTTTTCATGTGTCTTCATTTATTCTTCCCCTTGTTCTGGATTACATTTTGTCTGTGTTTTTTGTTATTGTTAGGACTAGTAATGCAAAGTCAGATTCGTTACTGTGAACTGATTCTTTTTGGACACTTCGGCTTATTGAACCGGTTCAAAAAGCCGATTCATAGGTTCCTGGCGTAATCAAACAATGATGTCACTACGCAGTTCTTTTCTAACAACTCAGTGCCATGTTGAATCAATGAAGCATTAAAATAAAGAGATTTGTGTCAACACACATATTGAAACGTTCAAATAAAAAGTTATTTGTCTGAATGCATATTGTGGATTATTGGCATGTAATTTACTTAAGTTAAAGGTGTTTGTGGTCACAGTTTCATTTGTGGATCCTTTATGTCAGATACGACCAATATTGATTAGCCTTGGATAAGTTTCCTAAAAGATTCGCACCTACAGCACACATTACAGACACTGATGCACAAACGTGGATATGTTCTACATGTCTAAAGTATAAAAAAAGAATGAACCAGTTGATCTTGTGAACCGGCTCGACCGGTCCTTACTATTGGGAGCTGAGAAGGTCTGTATTATGTACTACTAGAGAAAGCGTAATGGTCAACTTGGATCACTTGTGCCATAAATCACATTACAGCCTTGATGTCATTGAATTTGTGTGACACTCGATTGCCGTTTATGGATACCATAGGAATGAATAAGAAATGCCGTAAGCTGAAAACTGTCACAAAAAGTCAGTGACTTCTCTTATAAAATGGCATTTTTTTTCGGTGTAACTATAAATATAGTTAAATCCAGATGTATTGTTTAGTGTAAAACATGTTAAAGATTAACCAATAGGCTGTCGATTCATTAAATGATAAGCTATTTCCTCTAAAAAGCTGTTTATTTAGCGTAGTGAAGTCTCTCCTCCATTGACATCCATTAAAAAAAGGCCTCTGGTCTCCTTTCCCATGTACTGACAAAACGAAAGCTTTAGCATTAGCCGTTACCCTTTTTTGCCTAAAGTTTTCACACTTGCCTTCTAGTGGCTTTGGTATAACTATGCGACAGAGAGGTCCATTAAAGATGCAGTTGTATGAGGTGATAGTATGTACCAAAGCTTGCCTACTCTTCTACTACACACTCAAAAGTTTGTATCTTCAGAATACATGCTTTAAGGGTATAGTATATAAGTAGGCACTTTGGGATGCAGCATATGTCATAATCCCAGTCTGTGTTCCTCTGTCTTGTGTGCAAGGATTTTTTTGTTGAACTGTTTCTCTGCCCCCAGAGTTTCTGTCTTCACTTCCTGTGTTTAGTTCCTGTTTCCTGTTCTACCTTGTTTGTTGTCATGGTGATTCATTGGTTCCACTCCCTTGTTTCACAGTGTGTGTGTGTGTGTGTATAAACCCTTGTGTTTGTCTTGTTCAGTGCTGGTGTGTGCTTGTAATAAATCCCACTGTAAGTGAATCCTCTGCCTTGTGTTTCCATGACTCCATAATTACACACACTGTGTTCAAGAAGCACATGAATTTGGTCTTATTTACATCAAATGCTGCAAGAATGAGCTTGTACATTTATATGCAAATGTAGAAATTTGGAAAAGAAATTAATTGCAACTTACATGTTCTTTTAAAGTATATCTCTCACACAAAGATATTAAGAATATTCCAGGGAAGACAAAGTCATACAACATTAAAACGACATGACGGTGAATAAAAAATGACAGAATTTTATTGTTTAGCATTCCTTTTCAAATTAAACGGAGAATTAAATTTTTAAAGTAATACACAAAAACACTTTTTTTGCCCTAATATCATTTCTTCTTTTGAAAATTTGCATAATACAAAAGTTTATAGAGATGTGTGTTGAAGTGTAGTTGTGGGGCAGTCATGGCCTAATGGTTAGAGAGTCAGACTTGTAATCCAAAGGTTGCGTGGTCGAGTCTTAGGTCTGGCAGGAATTGTTACTTAACACTTAAATATGAAAATGCAATGCTTTGCAGAAGTGTATGAAAGTAAAGGATGTGCTTTAAAAGGTGTCACTGAATCCCACTCTACTGATGGAACAAAATCACTACAACTGCAATAGATTTATAGAGGCAATTTCGTCTAAGTGGTTTGGTCATACTGCAGTATTGTCCAAATGGGAACATATGAGCTGCCCAATGGTCTGATTACCAGTCAATTTATCTATACTATCAACACATCCCCTGTAGCTCTCTTTTCGTAAGATGTATCTTTTTGCATTATCAGCCACAAAGATAGTAAATAATTAAAATGCACTTCACTTTCACAGTAGTGCTGGTGGTATTATTAGTCAGACTAACTTTTTTGAGTTTCAGAAAGTGGTGAGTGTGTTCAAAATTCCATACTACCATACACAGGAACAATTTTGTGTATAAACTGTTTTCACTCTAAATTGCTAGAAAATTTTACAAACAATTACAAGGGAATGGTAAGTACCACAACATGAAATATATATATATATATATATATATATATATATATATATATATATATATATATATTATATATATATATATATATAAAAATAAAAAACTGAAATAGTATTTTCTTGTAAAATATTCTCCAATAAATCTTTACTTTGAAAAATCAATTTTTTTTTTACAGTGGACTCCTCATATTTTTGCCGTAAACAGCATGTATGTTTTCTATAAACATAGAATACCCTGATGACCTTCAATGTAAGAAAAAGAAAAAAGAAAAGGTTAAATTTATGGACATTTCCTTCAACTGTAAGAAACATACTAAATGCAATGTGTAATTCTAAATACAGGTAAAACACCTGTAAAAAACAATCAATACTGAGAATTCTTTCATATTAACACAGAACATTTTCTTAGATTGTACTAAACTTCCTAGTATACAAAAGAGAGAAGAACACTGTATCTCATTATGCAATGCGCTCAAATAGATTTTAATAACTTTTGGGCTGCATCTGAAATTGCATGCTTTCTGGGTAGCTACTTCTTTTGAATAAGTAATTACTTTGCAACCGCTAAAATATACTATGTTATAAATAGTATGAATGTGCGTAGTCTGAATGCATATATGATGAGACCTACCAGTCACTTCACCTCCATTCACAACTCCTCTCCCATGGCTTCATGGGAAAATAAAGTGTCCATCAGATGCCTACTTCAGAATCTAACCAAGAGCAGTAGGACTTCAGGGTACTTTTCGCCTACTGTATAAATACTGTTAATTCAAACATACTACACTTTTCATATACTGTTTTTCTCCTACTATTCAGTAGGGAAGTATGTGATTTCTGGTGCAACCTAAGATTTCATTGTCTGAAGATTATTTGACAAAAAACTCAGTGAAGATTCAATAAACATCAAGGAGGAGTTTGCAAAAGTTAATTTTTCAAAACCTTTTTCATAACAACAGTGAAACTGTAGATAAATATTTTGGATTCCAATTATATAAGGCACAAAGTCATAAAGACACCTAAAAAATAAAGTGGACATACCCTTTAATCATTATTTGTGTGAAAAACAATAAAGGTTGTTCATGTTTTAAAGGGATACTCCACCCCAAAATGAATTTTTTGTCATTAATCACTTACCCCCATGTCATTCAAAACAGGTAAAAGCTTTGTTTGTCTTCGGAACACAATTTAAGATATTTTGGATGAAAATCAGGAGGCTTGAGACTGTCCCATAGAGTGCCAAATAAATAACAGTGTCAAGGATCAGGAAAGTATAAAAAGCATCATCTGAATAGTCCATCTTCCATCAGTGATTCAAGTGTAACAAAATTTTCATTTTGGGGTGGAATATCCCTTTAACGTCAGTTTCAGCTGGAAACTGCAGTAAAAAGTATGTATAGGTATGTTTTTTGAGTTTTGCAAAGATTTAGGCAGAATCACATTTTTTCCATTGTGCCTGTTTTGCAGTTAGCATGCTACTATTGCAGTAAGCAGTATGCTTGTACTCCATTCAGAACAAAGCTGATGTCTTTTTACAAACCAAACCTCCCAAAATGCTTCATTGAAGATTCAAACTAATTTCGCAAACTGACATTCATTCAGTGTTGGCCTGTCACTTCACGACTGCTGAGTAAGTTTGCGCGATTGAGCTGAGCGTGGGACCGTGAGTGACAGTTATTGAGCTGATGAGCCGTGAGACGTCTGTATGGGAACATGTTATTGATTATCACAACGCTGGCCGAGGTTCGAAGCTTTCCCATAGTGTCACAGCTGCCCTTTTGGGGATTTTGACTGATCCAGTAAAAAAGAGTCTGTGGAGGTGCTAGGAACAGTGGACCCCCCCACCCCCTTTACTTTGCATGCCACATGGCTTCGTATATCCATAGGCTCATGGTAGACCCCCCACTAGGCAAGGGATAAAGTGGCTTAATCAAAGTTGTCCAGGGGGGTTAATGGCCCCCACCTTCTCTGAATAAATGTTTGGGCCCAGACTAGTTGTCTTCTGTGCCCTCGACCCCCCGCCACACCCTGCTGCCCTGCTCCTCAGACCTTTGACCCAGCAGTGAAAAGTTAGTTGGGATGTAAGTGAACTCTCTCAGGGTTGGCTGTGCTGAAGGCGCTGGGAAAGTGCCCTCCGAGGACCAGGGGTTGGAGGGGTAGGCGTGGGTACCATGAAACGACACTCCCTTTGACCCAAGTCTCCAGACCGGTTCTGAACACAGCGCTAATTTAATTGTTACGGGCAGTGCGACTGACCAATGATAGCAGGACCATTTGAATGCCTCTGAAATCAGTTTAGCTGGATGCCAGGCATATTCCGTTTACTCTCTCAGCGCCTTTATCTCTTTGTTCTTTGTTGGCTGTTTTCTTTTCTGATTACACCCTCCAAGGTTTTGCTCTTCAGCAGCATCTCCTCATTAAGGTTCTCGCTTTCACTGGATCTCTCTGTGAGGAGTGTCTCAGCATTTATAAAGACAAGAACTCAATAGTGTGGATGGCCACTGATCAATTTTACATTCCTTTGTAGATAAACAACCAGTAAAAGATGGAATCAATATTGAGTTTTTTAAGTGCTTTGGTTGAGTTAAAGCACAGCAGCATCCTTTTTTTCTTACAAACATGTGAAGCATTTGTAAGTTTTATGTCATGGCATCTGTAGGTGGTCCAAAAGTTTTGATTTCTATCTATCTATCTATCTATCTATCTATCTATCTATCTATCTATCTATCTATCTATCTATCTATCTATCTATCTATCTATCTTTTTAGCTTTACATAATAGGGAAAAGTAGCTCTTCCAATGTCAAACCAATGGAGGCATGTTATATTAAAGGGATAGTATACCAAAAATAAAAATTCTGTCATTAATTACTCACCCTCATGTCAATCAAAACCCGTAAGACCTTCATTCATCTTTGGGAACACAAAGATGTATTTCATCAAATATATAAGATATATCTGATGAACGCTGAGAGCTTTCTGACCCTGCATAGACAGCAATGCAACAATGCAAATGTTCCCAGGCCCAGAAATGTAGTAAGACGTTAAAATAGTCCATGTGACATCAGTGGTTCAACCGTAACGTTATGAAGCTACGAGAATAGTTTTTGTGCACAGAGAAAACCAAAATAATGACTTTATTAAACACTTTATTCTCTTTCGGATCAGTATCCGCTGCCATTCATGAGAGTACCACCCACAGTTCATGCGTGTGATGCTGCTGATGCAGGAGCCGACATTCTGACGTAGAACCCAGATGCACTGAGCCTTGTTTATAAGCAGAGGAATGCACACACGCATGCGTAGTGTTATTGTCATGGACACGTAACAAAAAGTCTGATGCGAAAGAGAGGAAATTGTTGAATAAAGTCGTTATTTTTGTTTTCTTTGCGCACAAAAAGTATTCTCGCAACTTCATAACGTTATGGTTGAACCTCTGATGTCACATAAACTATTAACTTAATGTTGTCTTTACTACCTTTCTGGGCCTGGGAATGTTTCAGTTGCATTGCTGTCTATGAAGGGACAGAAAGCTTTTGGATTTCATCAAATATATCTTTGTGTTCCGAAGATGAACGAAGGTCTTTTCGGTTTGGAATGACATGAGGTTATGTGTAATTAATGATATAATTTTCATTTTTGGGTGAACTATCCCTTTAAAATGCCAGCTCGTTAATTTGTGAAACAAGCTCTACATGTCCCTCTTGTGGTTGTTCACTGTATTCAAAAGTTTAATGAAAGAAGAAGCTTGTAATTTGTGTGATTGTTTTGTTAAATTAGAACGTTTTCCATCCGAGCAGTTACATAATTTGTTTTGCAATAAGTGTATTAGTTTTTTAATGTACGATAACAGATTTATGCTGACACACTGATGATGTGGTTTCAGTTTTATCAATTTCACATTTTATCAAACTGTTATTTCTTAATTTTGTTCTTTCAGACAGAATGTAAACTAAAACAGTTTAAGGAATTAGTAATGTGATCTGGGAATTCGGACCAAACATGACAAAAATTTCACTGTGAGGGCTCATCAATCTCATCAATCAGTCAGTGATGTTGTTCGACAGAAAAATCGCTAAAACTACAGTGGTTCAAACTCTTTCTTTTGTTGCCACAAAAACGAGGGGGAAAAAATCGTATGCACACCCACACGCACACGCAAATGTTGCTCTGTGTGACGAGAAAAACCCAAATGAACGTCAGCATACTGTCCCAAAACATTTTGGCTATAGTGAAACAATGTAGCGAAACGTTAACGCAACATTTAGCATTCTAAAATGTAACAGTTGGGCTTTAGAAAAGAACGTCGATGTGCTCTGGTGAAACATTCTAAATAACAGTCAATGCAAAGGGTACACTGACTGAACATACAATGTAACAGCTCGGACAACAAATCCTTACACGGAAGTTGTAACTCAAACCCAGCTAACAGAACACGTTGGCTCCTCCGGGGAGAACGGAGATTTGAAGGGGAGTGTGAAGTTTAGGGAAGAGCCCTCTTCTGCTGCTGACGCGGATGGGATTGTTTGAGCAACGACACAGAGGACCACCGAATTCCAACCATGTTATCTTGGATTACAAGTGTTTGGACCATTTTTGCGGTAGCACAATGTTACTTTCCAGAGGAAAATTATACCGAAGATTCAAAGATGCAGCAGCCCACAGTCGTAATAGCAATCATAGCACGGAACGCCGCTCATTCTTTACCCTACTACCTCGGAGCTCTCGAGAGATTAAACTATCCCAAAGAGCGCATCTCTATCTGGTTGGTGACTTCCTTCTTTGCCGTGTGATCTTATTATTTGTAGATGTCAAAATGTCAATCTTATTTGCATTCAATCACCTCCTCTCCTTGACTTTTTCAGCTTTCCCCCAAAAGCAGATCCCCTTCCCCCCAGCTAATAACGTTCGGGTTGTATGTTGTGTATTTATGCACTTCAATGCATTTATTTTATTTATAGCGCATACTAAATAAACTAGGTAAAAGTAGTGCACGATTTAACGTTTAAAGTAGCTTCAAGTGTTGAATTTTGATGTTAAATGGATAGGAGAAGTCTAATGCTACATTACAAAATGAAAAGTAGTTATTACATGTTAGTTCTGGTAGTTAATTTGTATTGCTCAGTATTTAAGTCAAAGACAAATAAGAGTGCCCAAGTTAAAGAAACTGAAAAACCTAGTTTTAAACACATATGCCAAGTTGATGTTTGTTTAATACAGTTAAAAAAAAAAAAAAAAAAAAAAAAAAAAAAAAAATCAACCTTTTTCACCTAAAGTTTACATTTATTTACTCAAAATGTTGTGATATAACTATCACGAAATACCATATTTTCCTTATTCCTTGAATAAATCAGTGCACACATAATCATTATTTTTCAAAAGGTACAAAGTATATTTTAAAACATCATGAACTGTAAATTTATAAATATCATTACATTTTGGGGGGAGTTGTACCACTTGACATTTTACATCCTGAACTAACTTTGCCTTGCCATAAAAAAAGGTCAAAGTAATGAGGGTTTTCTCGATAATATCACTTCCTGTTGTTTTCCCTGTATGTTTATGAATGGCGGTTGAACCACATGACTTTATAGCAAACATATAAATGCCTATAAATGTTCACATATATACTTATGGAAGTCTGTAATATATGTGCATTGTATCATAAAAAAGCGTGGCCAAAAACATAACCACCTTTTGAGTGGTTTCGTATGTGTTCAGGTGGAAGCAATTTACTAATTTACCAATTAATTCCTGCTCCCTGCCTAATGTTTCCTGTAGGGTGGCGACAGACCACAACATTGACAACACAACAGCAATCCTGCAAGAATGGCTCACAGTCATGCAAACACACTATCACTACGTGGAGTGGAGCCCTTTAGATAACCCCATGTGAGATGAACATCACACAACATGAACATATGGCAGATATTTTATCCTTTTATGACCACAATTTTAAAAAAGCTTTGGGATCTTTTTTTAAGTTTTTGAAATTTAGGTACTACCAATGAATCTTGAATTGATTTGTTTTAACCACACAGATCCTATGTAGGTGAGCTGGGGCCCAAGCACTGGACTAATGGCCGCTATGAGTATGTCATGAAGCTCAAACAGGCAGCGCTGAACTTTGCCAAGAAACGCTGGGCTGACTATATTCTGGTATGACCCAGTTAGAGCCTATATACCCCAATTTTGGATAACACACCCAAATATCTATAACAGGAATATTAAAAAAATACAACCAGGTCAAAAATTTTCAAAAATCATGGAAGTTCAACTCTTATTGGGGCTAGAAATGTGAATTGTGCTGGAATGCACTCAAATTATTTTTGCTCATATCATTTCAGTATGTTTTATATTTGCTAATATCATGACTATTAAATGTTATCATTAGGATTGTGTTATCAGATGTCATTCTTTGTGTTTATTTCCTCATCTGCAGTATTCAGACACAGACAACATCCTGACTAACCCGGAGACACTCAACCTCTTGATGGCGGAGAATAAGTCAGTCATCGCCCCTATGCTGGACTCACAGTCAGCGTACTCCAACTACTGGTGTGGCATCACTCCACAGGTACAATGCAATAAATTTCCAGCTTGGAAGCGTGTATGTGTGTGTGTGTACATGTGCATGATCTTAAAACACAATGAATGATAGCTAACATTTCATCTTGCAGCATGCCACATCAATAAAATGGCCATATCTGCTTCCACTGTTGCTGTATAATAATAACAGCCCTGGAGAAACTACTTTAAAGTGAACCTTTTGAATTCATAGACTACTGGTGATATTAAACTATAGTCAAGGTTAATGAAAAGTAATCAATTTCATTGTGTGTGTGTGTGTGTGTATGATATCTTAAAAGTACTC
The DNA here is from genome assembly GCF_018340385.1 of Cyprinus carpio. Classification (NCBI taxonomy): domain Eukaryota; kingdom Metazoa; phylum Chordata; class Actinopteri; order Cypriniformes; family Cyprinidae; genus Cyprinus; species Cyprinus carpio. The sequence goes on along the minus strand of NC_056581.1, from coordinate 3,853,125 downwards.
TAGTGTGAGTTTTTTAAAGAAATGTCTATTTTTAATCAGTAAAGATGCATTATTTTATCAGAAAGGTCAGTAAAGACATTTATAGTCTTAAAAAAGATTTCTATTTCAAATAAATGCTGTTCTTTTAAACTCTCTGTTCATCAAAAGACACAAAAAATATAAAATTTAAAGCATTGATAATACTAAAAATGTTATTTCATTTTTTTTTGAGCATCAAATCCTCATTAGAATGATTTCTGAAGGATCATGTGACACTGGAGTAATTATGCTGAAAATTCAGCTTTGCATCACAGAAATAAATTACATTTTAAAATAGATTTTCAAATAGAAAACAGTTATTTTAATTTGTAATTTTACAGTATTACAGTTTTTACTGTATTTTTCGTCAAATAAATGCAAAACATTAACAAAAATTGATAACACTTTACAATAAGGTTCATTAGTTAACATTAGTTAACTACTTTAGTTAATTTGACTACTTTCATGTTAATTTCAACATTTACTAATGCATTATTAAAATCAAAAGTTGTGCTTGTTAACATTTGTTAATGCACTGTGAATTAATATGAACTAACAATGAACGACTGTATTTTCATTAACATTAACAAACATTAATAAATACTGTAATAAATGTATGGTTCACTGTTTGTTCATGTTAGTTAATACATGAACTAATGGAACCTCATTGTAAAGTGTTACCAAAAAATCTTATACCACCCAAACATTTCAGTAGTAGTACATAACAGTAAAGATTTATTTTTGCAGTAATTTTAAATAACTTACCTAAATATTTATCTGCATTACAGCATTCACTAAATATGTAACTAAATATTTTGCTACAAAAAGACATAAAATGTTGCACTGGAACTTGAATCTGTGATTCATTTTGAAATAGGTTGATTTACATGAATTGTCCAAACAAACTGATTCAAATTATTCACATTTCACAACGCTATACATGAGGGAGAGCAGATATTGACACTAAAGCTCTGTGCTCAAACAGTGTGCTATCTCCTAAGAAATACAACATCACATTTGAGGATAATAGTTCATTATAGGTCTGTTTAGGGTCTGTTTGCTCAAACACTTTGTGCTTTGGCTGTGTTGTTCAGTTTTCTGTCTTTCTCAGGGATACTATCGTCGTACTGCTGAGTACTTCCCCACAAAGTGTTGTTGAGTTTTCTGTGTTTCTAAGGGGTGCTGTTGTTGTACTCCACTATTCTGCTGGACCTGCGCAAAGAGGGCACCAAGAAAGTGTCCTTTCACCCCCCTCACAAAGACTACTCCTGGCCCTTTGATGACATCATCGTTTTTGCCTTCTCCTGCAGGATATGGGGTATGGCACCCCCTTCTGGAAGACTCCAGCAGATCTCATTTCATTTATGCAATACGATGAGTTTAACATTTGGATTTAGTTTGGAAGGATTGAGGGGAAAATTCTTCCATGTGTCCAACTGACTGTAACATTTTTTAGGATTGACAATCAAATAGCCTTGGAAAGAGACGGAGTGAGTAAAATTTCTGACATTATTTATCTGATATGATTCACTCTTTGAAACAGAGGTTCAAATGTATCTGTGCAACAAGGAGCGTTACGGATATCTGAACGTACCTGCAAAACCTCATCAGACCGTGGAGGATGATCAAATCAATTTTGTCCACCTTTACCTGGAATCTCTGAGTAAGTAACACTAACATTTAGATTTATTTATTTTTTATTATTAAATCATATTATTAGAATAAACTTGTGCGATAACTTGAAAAATGTACAATGATAACAGCACTTAAACTAGCTTGTTTAGTTTGTGTGAAAAGCATTGCACTTGTATTGAATGCACAATTGTACTACTTCAAATATTAATAGTATATTTTAAAAAACTGTACTTGCAGATTATATAATAATAATGAAATAAAAGACCACTTAAAGTGATTATATCTCTTCACAAGACTTCAAAACCACTAGATTTGAATGGATTTGTTTTTGATCTTTTTGGGTCTTTTAAGTTTTGGGTACATGGACTTTAAAGGGACAGAATCCTTTTACAGTAGGTTTCAATAAAAATATTGTAATTTTTGTTTCAAGGATTTACCAAAGTCTTAAGGTTTTGGAATGACTTGAGGCAGAATAAATTGATGACGATTTTTTTATTATTATTATTTTTGGATGAACTATCCCTTTAAATACACTTTTATAAAAGGCACCTTTTAATAATGTCATATTGAAAGTTTTACTTTAAAATACATTTTTAATTATTAGATTTAGATTAGATTTTTATCTTTTGTAATACACTTACTTATTTTAATGTTCACATACTATAATTTGAACTAGTCTTTTATTTCATAGTACATTTATTATGTTTTGAATGTATTAAATTGTACAACTGTACATTTATGTAAATACCTGATATTTTAACATGATTTTAACTATAAAACATTTTCATTTAATTGCAATTAACATGGAGTTAAGTGTCAGAAAATATGCACTTAAGAATTGTCTTTTAAAATACATTATATCCATATATATGTATGTATATATATATATATATATGAAAAAAGTATACTTTATACTTTTTAATGTGAAACTGAAGTCATACATATGAGACATAAAGTCAGATTATGAGACAAAAGTTGCAATTGTGAGACATAAAGTCAAAATAACAAGATAAGTCACTTATAATAAATAAAGTCACAAGAATCTTTGAAAAAAAGTTATTTCACCACAGCTATGATCATGTAGCATAAAATATCCCAAAAAGCGTCTTGTGTGATTTTCAGTGTGGTCTCAGTCTTTTGAACCCCTCTGTATTCGAAGAATACACTAACCATGTGCTAATTAGCGATTAGCTTCTTAATCGAGGATTTGTCCTAATTGAAGTAATTTCTCCCACAGTCCACGGGCCGCCAATGTATGTGTCTCGCTATGTCCACGTTCCTCCCAAACAGTCTGATCTCATGGGCTTTGATGAGGTAAAGTTGAGTGCATACTCTTGTTTTTTTACCATTGCTTTGAGCTACAACATTCAGCATGTGTGTTTGTTCTCCTCAGATCTACTTGATAAACCTGCGCAGACGTCCAGACCGCAGGGACAGGATGTTATGGTCGCTGTATGAGCTAGAGATTGATGCTAAAGTTGTGGATGCTGTTGATGGAGCGTAAGAACAGACATTTACTCTTAAGAGGAATCTTTGTTCATTCTTTCTTTATACATGCACATGATGATAAAAGCAATAATTTAGTTTTTCCAATGGTGTGTGCATGCAGGGCTCTGAACAGCAGCGATATTAAGATTCTAGGTGTCGATCTCTTACCTGGTTACTATGACCCTTTCTCCGGCCGCACGCTGACCAAGGGAGAGGTGGGCTGCTTCCTGAGCCACTACTACATCTGGAAAGAGGTCAGCAGCCCATAAAACTATTGAAATAAATGCCACTTTGATATTTTGTTATTGGTATCACTTTACAATAAGGTTCCATTAGATAATGTTGGACAATGCATTCACTAACGTAATGAACAAGACATTTGTTGCAGTATATTTATTAATCTTTGTTAAAGGGATACTCCACCCCAAAATTAAAATTTTGTCATTAATCACTTACCTCCATGTCGTTCCAAACCCGTAAAAGCTTCTTTCATCTTCGGAACACAATTTAAGATATTTTGGATGAAAACCGGGAGGCCTGTGACTGTCCCATAGACTGCCAAATAAATAACAGTGTCAAGGTCCAGGAAAGTATGAAAGTCATCGTCAGAATACTCCATCTGCCATCAGACGTGCAATCTGGGTTATATGAAGTGACGGGAAAACTTTTTGTAAGTGAAGAAAACAAAAATAATGACTTTATTCAACAATTCCTTTGTCAGCAGTCTTCTCTGTGTCTCTTCATATCACCATATGCTGCATATGCTCTTCTGTATCATCCGCACCACAAGGATGTGCTGTTTCTACATGTATTTAGCTTTGATTTGAAATAAAACAGCGCATCCTTGCGGCACGGATGACACAGAAGAGCATACGGTTATATGGAGAGACACAGAGGAGGCTCTTTAATTGTGTTCTGAAGACCAATGGAGCTTTTACGGGTTTGGAACAACATGGGGGTAAGTGATTAATGACAAAATGTTCATTTTGGGGTGGAGTATCCCTTTTAATGTTAGTTAATAAATGTACAACTGATTATTGATAGGTAATGTTAGCTGAGGTTCATTAAATTATTTAAGCAGATACAACTTTTGATTAATAATGTATAATTAATTAACATGAACTAACATTAATTAATGCTTTAGGAGTATTTTTCTTTGTCAGTTCATGTTATCTAATGTAGTTAACAAATGGAACCTTAAATTCTTTTTTAGAATACCTAGAGACATTTTTAAGCACGACTTAAGTGTCCAAAAACTTTTTGTATCATGGATTGCTTTTATTAATGTAGCTAAAATATACAATATAAAAATTTATGTTTTTATTATTATTATTATAACTACTATTATTATGTCTTTTAAAATGTATTAGTGTACATTATCATTCAACATGTCTGAATATATTTGTTCAAAAATACCATTAAAGCAGTAATATTATGCAATATGAACACAATTTAAAATAACTGTTTTCTATTGTGATATATTGTAAAATGTAATTTATTTCTGTGATCAAAGCTGAATTTTCAGCATCATTACTCCAGTCTTCAGTGTCACATGATCTTTCAGAAATCATTCTGATACGATGATCTGATGCTCAAGAAACAGTTCTGATTATTATCAATGTTAAAATCAGTTGTTGTGATGAGTCATATGTTTGTGGACATGTGGTTTTATGTGTTCACGATTCTTTAGCGAATAGAAAGTAAAAAGATTATTTATTTGTCTTATAAGTCTTTTGTAACATTATAAATTATAAATGTCACTTTATGTTGCTGTTACTTTTGGTCAATTTAATCCATCCTTAATTTCTTTGTAAAAAAAAAAATTCATACTGACCCCAAATTTTAACTAAACTGTACTGTATATTAAAATAATTTAATATAAAATATGCTGTGTTTTTAGTATGTCAAAATGATTTGATCATTGCTATCATTCATAGATGGTAGACATGCAGCTAGACAAGGTGCTGATTTTTGAGGACGATGTGCATTTCCAAACCAACTTTAAGCGTCGCCTGATGCGGCTGATGGAGGAGCTGGAGCAGGTGGAGCTTGACTGGGACATCATGTGAGTGACACCTGTCTGTCACACGGTTGTCGTGGTAACTAGAAGAAACCAGAACCAGATAATGCTTATGCTGCAATTATAAGGAAGACTTCAGTTTTATGTGTACAGTTTTGTCATGATTTTATAGCATGTAATCCAATTGTAAAACTCATCAGGTGACTTTAACTGTTGTGGTGATCTTTTGCAGATACCTGGGCAGGAAGAAGGTGAACCCTGAAGAGGAAGTCCCAGTGGAGAATGTGAGGAACCTGGTGTACGCTGATTACTCCTACTGGACGCTCTCTTACGCCATCTCTCTTCAGGGAGCTCAGAAGCTCCTTAATGCTGAACCGATATCCAAGATGCTTCCTGTGGATGAGTTTCTACCCATCATGTATGACAAGCACCCCAAGTGAGTAGCACACTCAAGTCTTCAGGGTTAAAGCAATATTTGATAGGAATAGTTCACCTAAAAATGAAAATGTAATCATCCTCAGGTCATTAAAGATGTAAATGAGTCAGTTTCTTCATGGGAACAAATTTGGAGAAATTTATCATTGCATCACTTGTTCACAAACGGATCCTCTGCAGTGAATGGGTGCCGTCAGAATGAGAGTCCAAACAGCTGATAAAAAAAATCAAGTAATTCACACCACTCCAGTCCATCAAGTGATGACTTGTGACGTGAGAAGCTGCATATTTGTAAGAAAGCCATCATTAAGACATTTTTAACTTCAAACTGTCGCTTCTGGCTAAAATATGAGTCCTCTATACATAATAATGCTTCCTCCAGTTAAAAAGTTGCCTCATCTGAATCAGGAGAGAAATATGCGCACAGATCAAACACAGTTTGTTGTTGGGTTTTGATTTGAGAGGCAAAAAGGGATGGAGTTTTTCACTGGAGAAACAATATTTTGTATAGAGGATTTTTATTTTAGCTGTAAACAACGGTTTAAAGTTAAAATGTCTTTTAATGATGGATTCATTTCTTACAAATACGCTATAAGCTTTTCGCTTCACAAGACTTAGACTGATGAACTGGAGTGGTGTGGATTATTGTGATGTTTTTATCAGCTGTTTGGACTCTCATTCTGACGGCACCCATTCACTGCAGAGTATCCACTGGATGAGTAAATTTTCATTTTTGGGTGAACTATTTCTTTAAATGTTAAAATGATTTGTGGGGTTAGAAGAGTGATGTTGCTATTATTTTTGTAGTTGATAAAGTATGCATCCTTACCATAAAGACATATACGTACTGCCATTTTTCATTTTCATTATAATATACGAGTACTTCATATTTTAGCAAAGTAGTACAGACTAAAATAGCTCACCACAAATGTGCGCTTTGGTACGGAGACTGCTTTATTTGAAAAACCTCTATGCATAGTTTCTTCCCTATGTAATTGTACAAGTCATTTGATTTTTATGGACAGTGTCGAGACTCAAGCCAAGAAAGAAACCCAGATCTCAACAGCTTTGATTCTTCAGCGCAGGGGTTGTGTGTGCGCTGTGGATTGGCACGATGCCATCCCTTTAACCCCTGTCTGTTTCCTCTCCGTCTCTGACTCTTATTCATTTTGCTTGGCATGTCCTGCTTGAAGCTCCTCATCCCCACAGAGACAGATCAGAGCAGCATTCTCCCCGTGTTATTCAATCTTTCCAGCGATCCGCAGCTCTCCCGGCAGAATCCAGCATGCTGCTGCTGCCCCGCTGACTGCTAACCCTTTAAACACCCTGCCCTGTCTTCCCCGTTACGCATTCCAGCTAAATTAGTAGCTACTTTAGATGCTTTGCTCTCCTTCCAGGTCTGACAAAGCCAAGGGCCCTCTGCCAGCTGGCCCAGTACACACGTTTACCCTCAGTACATGAAGTACCTCTGCAGGCTTCTGCTGAAAGTAATTGATATTTTATTCATTTATTGAGGTAAAGTCGAGCAGCACGAGCCCTAAAATGATTCGCCATCTGATTCTGGATCCAAAAGAGACATTAAATAGATCAGCGATGACCTTTTTCCTTTGAAAGGTTGTAATGCAAGCATCTCTAGTACTTTTTAAAATTGAGATAAAAATATAGATTTCCCACTTGCTCATACTGAGTCGTAGAAATGTTGTAACATATAGTATAGGACATAGTGTATAGGATATAGTGTAAATACATATAGTACAAATATTATATTATTAGATATTATTAGTATTATTATATTATTCACTACCTTATTATATTATATTATCAAATATAGGTTTATGTATATTAATAAAATAGGATAAAATAAATTATAGATATAGCTATATAATTTATTTAATTTTATTAGTTGTATGTATTTATTTATATTGATTATACTTGGGGATAAAATATGGATTTATATTATATTATATGGCTTATACTGAGAGGTAGGAATTATTTAACATCAGGATAAAATATGGATATAGTATAAATACATATAGTATTAATATTATATTATTAGTATTATTATATTATTAATTAACTTGCCTGGTAATTAAATTATATTATATTATTGCTTACACTTATGGTTAGGGATTTTTTTATATTATGCAATATAAATGCCATTATATTTTATTTTATGTACATTATTTATATTGCTTAAAAGTGTGCTTAGGGATTTATTTTTAATTGGGATAAATTATCTATTTATATATTTAAAACACACACACACACACACATTTATATATATATATATATATATATATATATATATATATATATATATATATATATATATATATATATATATATATATATATATTTACTTCTGTTATTGAATTGTATTGTATATTATTTACATTGCTTATACTTGGGGATAAAATATGGATTTATATTATAATCTTTTTTTTTGGGGGGGGGGTCCTGGTGACGTCACATGAAAACATTCATAACCTATTTTCTAAAGTCTACAATCATAAGAGTTCAAGCTACTAAAACTGTTTTATTTTGGTGGGGTTTTTTTTTTCAATAGTGAGGATTACAAATCCCACTTTCCCAATCGGAATCTGATGGCGTATTCCACACACCCCCTTCTGGTGCAGCCCTGCCATTACGCCGGGGACCCAGAGTGGGTGAGCGACACAGAGACGTCTACGCTGTGGGATGATGACAATGTGCGCACAGACTGGAGGGGCTCGCATAAAACTCTCAAGGGTTATCAGCCACCGGCCGGCCTGCAGAGCGCCACTCACAAGGACGAGTTGTGAAGTACTGTCCCAAAGACACTTAAATGGCATAAATGGTCATTTTCTAAGAGTGGAGGGATTAGAACGAGTGAGCAGCTTTTTAGAAAGGCAAATGTCACTCAATGACCTCAGGACTGTGGAAGAGACGAAGGAGACCTGGGACCAATCCTTAGGAAGAGACTTTCACTCTTTTTTTTCTTGTTTTCCAGTAAACATTTTCCAGATACATTTACTTACTTAGTAAAATAAAAGAAATTAAAATGAAAGTTATTAAGACATGTTTTCAGACAATATGTACTGAATTAAGTTTGTTGGCATTTTTCTTGTTTTAAGCACAAGTCTAACAACGAGAAAATTAGAAAATTCAAAAACAGAAAAAAAAAATATATATATATATATATATATATATATATTTAATGGAAATTAAGAACTGTTAAGGCTATAGGGTGCAATAAATCTGATGACTTTTATAGTTGACCACGATTCAAGAGGAAAAATGTTATATTATATATTTGAGGAGAAGGTTTTTGTCCATCTTTTGGAACAGATTAAGCAAATTTTGTATCTCTGTTAGGGTATTTTTCTCTATTAACTATATAAAAAATTACATTTGATAGCTTTTATGAAGTAGAGCATTAGAAATTTTATTACTGGATTTTATTTAAAGTTTGAACAACTGTCACAAGGACTATCATGCTCAGGCAATCGTGTATTTGAAAAGTGTGTGTGGTGAGTTTTTTTCTATTTTGGTGTATTTTTGCTGTTCATGTCGAATTTCTCTGTTCCCATCATAATCATTTGTTCTTATTTATTTCTCTTCCCCGTCTTATTCCCTTCTGTGTCTCTCCAAACTGAACAGCAGGAGCAAATGAAATGTCATGATAAGAGTATGCATGGCAGTTTGGGTAAATTTGGTTGTTTTTGAAAAAAATTAAATAAATTAAAGATGTTGGATGTGAGTCACATGTATTTGATCCTCAGACTTTTTTTTTTTAAGCTTGTCTAGAAAACGGACAAAAAAGTAGCTAGCCGCACACTGAATCCAATGCAGACTGGAAAAGGTAGCACTGAAGATAGCAATGTGCTGAAACGTCTGCCTGCTCGTGTTCATTTGATTTTAACTCACATGCACTCTGCACTTTTTTGCACAATGCAATTTATAAAAAAAAAAAAATTCTAGACTTTTCCAGTCTGCACTGGATTTAGTGTACGGCTAGCTACATTTTTGTTCGTTTTCAAGTATCTTCTTGGCTATACGCACCTGCAGTAAAAGGATTTATTTTTTCTTATTTCGAGTGCTACAAATTTTCTTAAGTTTCATATGGCTTTTCTAACCATGCAAGGAAACACAGTGTGTTTTCAATCGACCTTACATACGGAATATCAGTTAAATCATTCAATAGAAATAAATTCCTAATGTGAAGAATTATGGCTGTTATTTATAAGTGAAATCTCTTGTCTCTCAGACAGAGAATAAATGCAGATATTATAAACCCATAGTTAGGCCTAGAATATAATAATATGGTGTTATTCACTTCAGTTCCAGCTGAGACAGAGACTTTTTTTGATGTCCAGCTGCTGGCTCTGCTGCAGTTCTGTCGCCATCTACTGGTTAGAGTACAACATTACATCAACCACATGTTTGGTTTACTTGAATGGCCATGTTTTGAGAAGTGAATTAACCATGCGTTTTTGATTAGTTTTTTTTATTTCAAATTATTTTAAATTAAAAAAATCAACTATGCCTATTTGATAATTTTTTTTAATTTAAAATTTTTAATTATTTTATATAAAAAAAGAAGTGCACGGTTATTATGATGAAAGGGGCCCCTCCCCACTTGCCCCCCCCCCCCCCCCAAAAAAAAAACACTTGTCTTATTTTACTAAACAGATTTTCTCATTTTCCTTTAGTTTAAGTTGAAAGTACTAAAACAACCAAAAATAAACAAAACTAAAAGCTAAAACTTTATAAAAACTATAGACCAAAAAAATAAAAAAGAAAAAAGAAAATAAAATAATAATAATATTTTATATTTATATATAGTTTATGTTTAAATTAATATTTAGTTCATTTAGTTTAAGCTGGAAGTACTTAAATAACCAAAATTAAACAAAAACTAAAAACTAAAACTTAATAAAACCTATAGAAAAAAATGGTATATAAATGACAAAAATACCCCCCCCCCCCACAAAAAAAATCTAAAACTTTAACTAAAATTAAATTGAAAACATACAATTATAATAGTATATCAGCGATAGTAGAATAACACTGATGAGGGTGAATTTACAATACATGACCAAGTGACCTTCCTGACATTCTCAAGAGAGACTATTCACATTTAATGAGATGAGTAAAACAGTTGAGTGTTTTCAGTTCCACATAAATTGTACATTGGGACACCCCACCATTTTCATCAAATGTTAATAACACAACAATCAATACAACAATAAAGGTAAATAAATTAGTTAAAAAATAAAACAATAATTGCAGGAGATAGAAGCTCTTAATGATACTGAATCCTGAGTCAAACATTACAGCAATACCGAGTTACTCTTTTATGATATAACTGTTTCTCTCACAATATTGAGACCCCAGTGAACCCTGTTTTATAAGAACAGCAAAATGGCACTGTGTCTAGACTCACGTCTGAGCAGTTCATTCTCAAATGACACACTCAGTGGCTTTGCAAAGACCATTGCACAGAAACAGCAGTTTGAAATGTCTAATCAGATGGTTTTGTCTGTGTAGTATCTGTTACATGTGAAACTGTTGGTGTGTTATCCAATGTTCAAGTGCTCTGGAGACTAAAAACTGCTATGACTTTTCAAGAAATATTCTTCAATGCCTTAAATATTTTTTTACAGATTGAAAGTATTTGAATGAATGAACCAGTAATATTGTGGGTGTTGTCACTGATGTCAGCTTCTGTCATTGCTTGACCCAGTGTGTTGTCATACTACCCTGACCGGGGGTGGGACTCTCTTAACCTCCTCTGATTGGTTGTTTCAGATAGGCAAGGTTTGTGTGGGCAAGTGTGTGGCTGAAACAGAGGGTGCTTCTCAATTCTAATTTGTGCATCCTCGTTTCCTCTACTTGCTTCCTTACCTAGCGTCTTAGCTCCACCCCTTCAGGATGCGAGGGAAGGACGCAAGGAAAAGATGCAAGGACGGAGGAGTTGAATCAAGTGTAATGATATTTCCTCGCTCCTTTTAGTGTCACTTCAAAGCATCATCAGCTGCGCTAAAAGGATCTGCCCTTATGCTGTTAAAGTTTGTTATTTAAGACATTCATAATAAATAGTTAAAATATAAATTAAAATTATTACAGAAGATGTGAAGGGGGAGGAGAATTTACACGTGCGTCAGGTTTTTCAGTGAAAAACACTTCTGCAAAGGATAAACCTGTGTATCCTCGCTCATGACTCCTCAGGAAGCCTCCTCACTCCTCGATCCTCACCTCCTCGTGATGCAATTAGAGAACTGAGATGTCCTGAGCTCGATTGGTTTCTGGGTCACAGGATGGAGGACGGAGGAGTGAGGAAACGAGGAGGGATATTGAGAAGCACCCAGAGTTTCCAAGCTCTCCAGGATGTTTTTTGGGCTTGTAAATAAAATTAGGTCAGCCAATAATGGTCAAAGTTCACAGTCTCTGGAAAACACTGTTATTATTCTGTCTTAAACAAAAGTGACTCAGTTTCTGTCTGTGAAATTGTAAGACATTACATTAAAAAAAACCCTCAAAACCCATTATAGTAAACATAACCTATTCCTAAAAAATTTTTTCTTTGTGAAATTAAGAATCAAATTCCATGCATGAGCTTATTTGCATGCCTATACTGACACCAATTTTATACAGCATGTTCATGTTTGTATTTTATAATGTCTGTTTGAAATCGAGATCTTTCTCCACCTTGCTATTATATCTCTCCTGTAATGCACATCTATGTTCTCAATATTTTTCAGAAGCAATGGAGTCTCCTATAATTCAGAATCCTATAACAGTAGAGCAGAAGTCTGCTCTGAGGGGAAACACATAAACCTATAGATTATGTAAATGTATAAATCTGTATATATACCCACATACTGCATATGAGTATTCAGAATAATGTTTGATCAATGTGTATTTAAAAATATATATATAAAAATACCCTAAACTTTTAAATCTCCCCATCTTTGGTAACATATTTATAAAATATAAACTGTATACTTATGTATCTGCTATTATATACATTTGCAGAATAAAAAATAATTATAACATAAAAATATATATTTTTATATATTAAAATAATAAAAAATAATATTTATTTCTTCCTTTCCACAACATACCATTGGTTCTGCAGTCAGACTGAACTTACTACAAATCGTGCTGTTGGTGGGTGGAGAGTATAAACTAGGGTTAACATGTCTATTTGGCAGCTTGCAACCGTTTTAGCTGCAAGCTGCAGTGTGCACTACACAGCACCCAACGTCTGAGCAACAGCAAAACCATTTCTTGTGTTTTCTTCTTTTGTCCTAGTGGATTTATTCATCTGACAGGTAAGCAATACATGCATTGTTCTGGAACTCTCTGAAAAACCTTCAGGCTGTCTCAAAACCTAGTTGCCAAGAAAGCATTTTTGGAATGGTGCCGACTCCTCTTCTGATGTTTTGAAATGTCAAGTTAAACTGACTGAAAACGTAAAGTAAGTCCACTTTTAACCCAATTTAAACGTTTCACACTTGTAATTTTGAATCCGAATTTGGAAATCCGAACTAGGCGAGTTGTTAAGGAACAGACAACCAATCATAAACCGCTCAGTACCTCATGAAATATTCATGCACTTTGTATGTTCGTCAGTGTTTGAGGAAAGGTTTAAAAGTTATGTCGGCTTAATTATGTTCTTTAAATGATACAGATTTTCATAGCAGTTATTAAAAAAGGTCACGTGCTGTACCTGTCTGAGATTCATCGATTGTGAACTGTCGAAACCTGACTACACAGGAGCCTCCTCGAAAACCCACTATCCAGCGTGAAGCATGAAATCTGTAACAAATCAATTGTGAGTCGCTTCTGTAGTTTGCTGTCAGACGCGTCGCAGCTCTCCGCTTGTTTCAATAGTATGTTGGCTCATTCACGCATCTGCAGTTCTGAAGTTTGCCACAGCACAGCTGTTTTCGTCCACATGCTCAGTCAGCAATCAGCCATATTTATTTATGAAAATATCTAACAGTCTCACACTCTTAAAGAAGCAGTTAACAAACAGAGCAGTTTTTTTACGCTCTTTCAGTAAGTTTTATATAGGTGAGCGACACAAACGTGAGGTTACTACTGAACTACTGCCCTACTTCACACGCTGATTGCTTTAAGTTACATTTACATTTACATTTACATTTAATCATTTAGCAGACGCTTTTATCCAAAGCGACTTACAAATGAGAACAGTAGAAACAATCAGATCAACGAGAGAACAACAACGGTATACAAGTATACTCAGTTAATCTAGTACAGAACACGTAGCCAGGGTTTTTTTTTTTTTTTTTTTTTTTTTTTTTTTTTGAATATAATAGACAAGAAAAAGAAAAGGTAAGTACTAGTATTAGTTGGTTAAGTGTTAAGTTCTTGTTTATGTTTTTTTTTTTCAGTGCATGCCACCTGTTTTACAAAACGCGTGGATTGTGTTTGAAATGTTGACTGCTTTGCACGTTATTATTCTTAAATTTACTTGTCAAGTGTTTGCATTGCATACGTTGAGAATTGCAAAAATAATTCACCATAGATTTTGCATTATGTTCTGCAAAGACAAGCTGGACATTATTTCTAGGTGATTGGTTTTGTTGAACAATGCGGGGAGCAAAGGCTGAATTTTCTGTATTTAAAACACTTCTCTAAACAGACTCACATGGTGATCATATGCTGAATAGCTACTTGTAAAATTATCAATTAAATGTTAAGGATAGAATAAAAATAAATAAAAATGATACGTTTAGCTTTAGATGAATGAATAAATAAATACATTTATTATGACTGAACCAAGTAAAATCGCAGCAATATAGTAGGGGTCATATGTGTTATTTTTAAGGGAAAACAATTTTTTCTTTTTTTGTTTTTTTTTTTAATGGGCAGATGTTTATCCTATGTCAGATACTGATATAGAATAAAAAAATAAATAAATACAATTTTACATAAAAGTGGACCCAGCACTGAACTCTGAGGCACTCATTTACAGTCTATTAACATTTTGCAATAAAAGTATGTGTTTATAGTCTTGTACTGTTGCAGGGGCCTTGGCCTTCTTGGGAACAGCAGCAAGGAGGGGGATGGCATGCCGAAAGCCCCTTTCACCCCTCTGCCGTGCCACCACCCGCTGCTATAGCTCCCAGTCGACACACACCACAGAGAAGAGTGTCCCCTATGAGAAGCCCCTTAAACAGGAGGATGGCATCAGTGGACCCACTAAACCCCTGCCGAAGTTTGCAGATGTTGTGGTGATCGGAGGAGGAAGCCTGGGTTGCCAGACCCTTTACCACCTGTGTAAACTGGGCATGACCAATGTGGTTCTGCTGGAGAGGGACAGATTGACTACAGGCACCACCTGGCACACAGCAGGTATTGCGCTTTGTTTACTTTGTGATTAGAGAATTTGTTGATTATGGTTTCTTTCTGTGCAAAGAGTATAGGCAGAAGCACATAAGTTTTGCTTCAATGCACAATGTGTAAAAAATGAATCCAGGTTGCATATGCACAATGTAGAAAATGTAGTTTATGTTGCAAAGCAGATTCAGTGACTCACTTGTACAGTTTAGTTCAAGAGTTTGCTCCATGAATAGGCTTACAGAGCTGGTTTTGTAAAAGTTAAAGGGATGTCATTATTCACTTACCCCAATGTGACTGTTATTTATTTGGCAGTCTATGGGACAGTCTCAAGCCTCCCTGTTTTCATCCAAAATATCTTAAATTGTGTTCCAAAGAAGAACAAAGCTTTTACGGGTTTGGAATGACATGGGGTAAGGGATTAAAGACAAAATTTTTGGGTAGAGTAACCCTTTAAAGCGAAATCCTTGGGGGTAGCAGTCTGTCAAATACAAAGGAGATCCAGCTCGTCTTTTGAATTTTGTTTCTTTGTTTGGATAGTACAATCTTTTTACCTTTTCACAGGGCTTTTGTGGCAGTTAAGACCTAGTGATACCGAGCTGGAGCTGTTGGCGCATACTCGCAACGTGATCAGCTCAGAGTTGGAGGAGGAGACTGGCCTCGAGACGGGCTGGATCCAAAATGGAGGCCTGTTCATTGCTTCCAACAAGCAGCGACTGGACGAGTACAAGCGCCTCATGTCGGTATGGCACAAATCCTAAACCACACATCTTGCCAAGATGGGACTGCACAGTCAAATTGCAAAAACAAATGATTTTAATAAATTACTTGACTGTTTTTCTAGCCTAGCCTAGAAAATCTATCATTTATTAATCATAAAGAATGAAATGTGAATGATAAAAGATAATCTGATAAGTAAAATACTCATTTCAGCTGGGTAAAGCATATGGCATTGAGTCATACGTCCTGTCGCCAGCTGAGACCAAGGACCTGTATCCTCTGATGAATGTGAAAGATCTTTATGGCACACTTTACGTGCCTAAAGATGGCACCATGGATCCAGCGGGCACCTGCACCATCCTCTCCAGAGCAGCCACTGCACGCGGTGCCACTGTACGTCTCCATACCCTTTACTATTTTTAAATGTTGATGGAATTATTCTATATATAAGCTGTTGGAGCAGGGTGAATTACTGTATTTTAAGCCAGTGGTTTGCATTAACCTTAATGATACAGTTATTATTGATTACAGGTGATTGAGAATTGTCCAGTGACGGGTATCCAGGTCAAGGTTGATGATTTGGGTGTTAAGAGAGTGAAAGAGGTGCAAACAGCCTATGGGACCATCCAAACACCATGTGTGGTGAATTGTGCAGGTCAGAATGATGCAGACTTCACCAGCAGAGGGCAGTCTTTGATAATGAAAAGTCTTTGTTAATGAAAAGTGGAGTTATAGTTTTTATTTTGAAGTAAAAAGATACAATTAGACCCTTGGGGTAAACTGACCCCCTAGAATTGGCACAAAAGCCCCAAGTGGCATGTTGTTACTAGTGTTATTATTTTTAAATTCATTCTTATTGTAATTAATGGGATTATTTAATATCTCCTTGAATAAGATGTACAGTTCAGACATCTTTACTTTTCATTAAAAGCTAAAGGTTGAGTGAAATCTCACTTTGCATTCATAGTGTTTCTTTACAGTAATTAAAATATGGGCTATTAAATATGTAAATATTCATATGTCTGAATATAAATCATACAATGAATTTACCTTTCAGATGAATCTCATCAATTTGGATCACGTTTTGCCTGTTATCAGTTTCTCAATTATTCAGCTAAATTGTCAAATTATTTTTTTTTTTTTATCCGAGTAGTCGATTTAGTATTTTACACTAAATGACCCTTTAAAACATTTAGAAATATTAATAAAAATTATATCACAAGTCATTTATACATTCTGTAAAGGTTCTAGTGAGGTAGGGGGTAATTTTCTTATTATTTTTAATATTTTTATTTAAATGAATGTTTACTTTTTGATTATTTTACTTAAATATTTTAAGTATTTCTTAAAATGGATTTCATAATCAAATTTCATCAAGTTTCTGTTTTAATACCATATAATACAGCAAAATCCTGTCACTTACCCCTGTGTGTGTTTTTAGGTGTCTGGGCCACTAAGCTTGGTA
The DNA here is from genome assembly GCF_018340385.1 of Cyprinus carpio. Taxonomy (NCBI): domain Eukaryota; kingdom Metazoa; phylum Chordata; class Actinopteri; order Cypriniformes; family Cyprinidae; genus Cyprinus; species Cyprinus carpio. Next base: position 3,835,993 of record NC_056581.1, on the reverse strand, counting down.
AAATGGCAGGCGTCAGTGTTCCTTTGATTACCATGCACCATGCTTATATCGTCACAGAAAGAACCAAGGGCATTCAGGTGAGCTTTTAAATGCGTCTCACTGTCCAGTTCAGCATAGCACAGATCTTTAGAATTCCATGCACAAAACCACAGCTGACACACTCAAAGTCACATCATTAAGGGGAGAAATGCAAATATTACATATAACAGTGAGGCGGTAATGTGCATGATTTATTAAAATCATGGTGCATGCAAGGAAACAGAGTCCAACATCCATTATTGACTGATATAAATGTTGATATAAAAAAAAAAAAAAAAACCGGAACAGTTATACCACTTTTGTATGCAATTATTTTAGTTCAAATTCGTGTTTTATTCTCTAAGCACCTGCGGTCCAGTTGAACCATGTGTTGCAATAGCACTGATCTATATTTAAATTAAGTAATATTATTTTTACTGCAAATATTCATCCTACTGTATGTCTTAATTAATTTAATGTACAAAGTTTTCATTCAAGTTATTCCAAATTTAGTTTTAGAATAGCTTTTAGTTTTTAGTATAGAATAGAATTTTTTAGAATAGCTTAAATTTCTTATTTTGTTTGCATTTGAAATTTTAATTACTCAGATATGTTTTTGGCAGGAAAACAGCCAAAGAAGCTGGCATGTTGTTAAAAACAAACAAAAAATAATAATTAATTAAGCTTATTGTATGTTGTGCCCTAGTAGCTAAAGTCACAACTACAGTAATGTTGCACTATCACCACCTGTGAGAAATAGGTTAGGGCTCAACAATAAGGATGTCCTGATGACCCAGACCCAGTTTGAAAGAGTTTCAGGCCACTTGCCCCATCCGACTTACTTGCAATGATGCATTGATACTGCATTTTACATCTTGTGTTTGTTTTCATTTGAGTTCACTAGACCTAGTTTCTGTTGTACTTTGATTAGTTCATTTAAGTTCCTCTGTTTCTCCTTTAGTTTGTCCAGTATTGATGTTCTTATTTTGCTGCGTGTTCCCTTTACTTTCATGGATTATCATCTTCTTGGATTCTATTAAACACTTGTGTAGATGACCTTCATCTTTGTGTGCCCTCTACACATTGTGTGAAAGAAATCAAGGAATTGTACTAAATTAAATGTGTTACCAAGGAAACCAAAGAAAATGACGTGGCACAAGTGTCGGTTTGAATTGGGTGAAAATTATAAATGGATGTTTCACACTAGATTGCTGTTTCCCAGCAGTTTGTAGCTGCCATGGAGTTACATTTATATGTATTTACAGGCAATATTAATATATGATTATATTTTATAAAGGAATTTTACTGCTGTTCGAAAGTTTAGGATCAGTTATGTTTGAGTATGAGTTTTAATGATTTTTAAAGAAGATTCTTTACGCTCATCAAGGCTGCATTTATTTTATCAAAATTACAGAAAAAAATTATATTGTGAAATATTATTGCAGTCTAAAATAACATTTCAGTATATTTTAAAATATAATTTATAATGTGATGTAATTTATAATGTGATATTTATAATGTGATGTAAAGCTGAATTTTCAGCATCATTACTCCAGTCCTCAGAGTCACATGATCCTTCAGAAATCATTTTAATATGATGATTTATTACTCACGTTGAAATAAAAAGTTTAAAAGAACAACATTAAATCAAAATAGAAAGTTTTTATTGTCACTTTTTTATCAATTTAACGTCCTTGCTGAATAAAAGTATTAATTACAACAACAACAACAACAACAACAACAAAATTTTGAACGGTAATGTATATTGTTACAAAATATTTCTTTTTGTTGTTCTCTTCAACTTTTTATTCATCAAAGAATCCTGTTGCATGTTAAAAAAAAAAGGAAAAAAAAGGAATAATTGTTATAATATTGAAAACTAAAATATGTTGCTAAAAATTGATCCTGTTTTAGTGGGGTCAATAAAAAATGGCAGAGCAAGTTTTTCTACACGTCACCATCAGTAGATGCACTTCATTCCTAGTGCAGTCTTCCTGCTGTCCCTCTTTCACTTGCTCTGTTTTTAAGCCGTACAGGGGTCGTCTTGCTCTATTCATTTTACACTGCAGTGGCAAAACACAACAGCGGCTGTGGCATGAGCACTTAACTCACAGCCCCTCTGTGGATTATGCAACACTGTGTGTGTGTGTGTGTGTGTGTGTGTGTGTGTGTGTGTGTGTGTGTGTGTGTGTGTGTGTGTGTGTGTGTGTGTGAGAGAGAGAGAGAGAGAGAGAGAGAGAGAGCTTGTGGTCTAATGCATAGTTGATGACAGCAGTGTTACTGATGTGATGTGCTAGTGAAGCTGATTGACTTTTTTGCTCCTGGAGGGTCTGTGAAACTGATCAATAAATATTAATCCCCATTTTTAAATCAGCATTAAAATAAACAGTGGACAAAAACTACCGGTCAAAAGTTTGAAATAATTAAGATTACTTTTTTTTTTTTTTTAAGAAGCCTCTTATGCTCACCAAGGCCACATTTATTTGTTCAAAAATACAGTAAAAAAAAAAACGTATTTCTGCCATGGGATAAAAACATAAAGATAAATTCTTTTATTGTTTTTTTCTTCTTTTGTCAAACGTTTTTTTCCTCACAATTCTGAGAAAAACTGAATAATGAGATATAAAAAAGTCACAATATTCTGTGGCAGAAATTTTTTTACTGCGAGATGATTCAGCTTTGCATCACAAAAATAAATTGCATTTGTTTCAAATAGAAAACAATTAATTTAAATTGTAATAATATTTCACAATATTACTTTAGTGAAAATAAGAGTCTTCTTTCAAAAACATTTAAAATCCTCAATTCTTCCAAGCGTTGGAAAGGTAGTGTGTGACTGAGCACATAGCTCATATCAGCATGTGGTGAGATGGAGTCATGTTGTTGTTTAGTAAAGCACCATATGCCTGCTACAAAAGCCTTGTCATACATGAACATAATGAGCTAGTTTTCTTTTGAAATGTTGATATTTTAACGTATGATGTGAACTTGTTTTTAAATTCTAAAATTTTTATTTTTATTTTTTTCTAGAATATGCCCAACGTCAGAGATCATGATGCATCAGTCTACCTCCGTCTCCAAGGTGACACTCTTTCTGTGGGAGGCTACGAACACAACCCCATATTCTGGGATGATGTAAGTTGTAATAACTGTGTTTCCAAACCTGACAGTAAAATTATTTATCTGAGACATAAAAGTTGTTATTCATTCCATATTTTTGCTGTAGTTGTATATGATGTATTTTCTGTGTTTGATTTGAGTTCCACAACCCAGATTCAGTTCACATTTGCTAACCACACACTGCTCCTGGGAAGTTCCCACTTAAAATGCTGATTTGATATGCATTCTTGTGTGCGTTAGGTGTGTAACGCTGATTCATCAAAGTATTTACAGAATATTTATCATTAGTGATTAACAATGTACCCTAGTGGTCATCGGCTGATATGAATTATTTTAAATTATTTATGGTGGACATTGGATAATTGTTGCATTTCTGCCTATTTTTACATTTAGATTAACTTTTTCATCTAACAAAGTTGATCTTTATAAAATTTTCTAAATATTATTTATATGTAATTTATACACTATTGTAACATTTATTAATATTTTGAATTAGCTTTTATATTTTCAGTTTTTATTTTAATTTTAATTTCAGTAATTTTATGTACTTTTGAAAATAATTTATATTTATCTTTCATTTATGATATTTTAATATTAAACTTTTTAATTAAGTTGCAAAGCGTGAAACTCTGTGTATACTTGCCTTACAGACATGAAAAATATATCTATAGAGAGTGAAATGTCTACTTTCAAATGAAACAATTAAAATCTACAAAAAAATAAAAAATACTGTGCACAGCACATACTGTGAAGATGAGTCAGTGTCGCCAACTTCATCTCTTAAACCGAAATAGCATAAATTTTTCTTGGTTAACATCAGATTGAGCGGCCATTTAAAGTTGCTACTACTTACATATTTCAGATGATAAGCCATATTTGAGGTCGATAAATGATAGGCGAGCGCTTGGATGTAATGTTACTGTATTACCACAAAATGCAGCCGTTAATGATCTGTCCGTCACGGACTGCGTGAGCTCACCACTTCCTGTGGATTTTTTTTTTTTTCTGTGACTAAGCGACTAATAAAATTTTGGTCGACCAAGCCACTTCTCGACGACTAACGGGGGCAGCCCTAACACTATTGTTACTATTATTTTAGTTTTATTTTAATTTTAGTTAGTTTTAATAATTTTGTGTTTTGTATTAATGTTGTGTGTCGTCATTTTTATAATTTTTTTGGTTTATTTTTAATGTCTATGTAGTTTTTTTTAAGATTTAGTTTATTAAGTTTTAGTTATTTTAGTACTTCAACTTAAACTAAATGAAAATGAGATGTTGCCTTGGCAACTAACTAAGTTTTAAATTATTTAATTTAATTTAATTTCAGTTCATGTTTATTTTATTTCAAGTAATGAATATAGGTTTTTAATGGTTTTAGTTTTAGTTAACAATAATAACCCTGCAACACAAAAAAAAAAAAAAAAAACTGTTAGTGGAATAAGTTTCAGTCAGAAATTGCTAATAAATGTCATAAATAATTACAAAGAAATGGCAAAGAAACGCATTAAATTAAACATACAATTTTAAAGAAGAAAGACTAAAGTATTTTCTTGTAAAACATACTCAAACAATCTTTATTTTATGTACAACTTTAATTCCATTATTTAGTGTATATACTGCATAGGTTTTTTAAGTATCTGAATTATTATGCCTTACACTAAGATAACAGTTTCAAACAGTAGTATGTCACTTGACCTTATCACACATAAATGTGCTTATAAAAATGGTTATTGCACATTTTAATGTGATTTCGTGTAAAAAATTCTGTGACATTTTTCAGTCCAGTCATATAAGAAGTCAAAAGTTTACTGATATGGGGCTAATACCACTAACATCAAATTCATTTGTCAAGGAAATGTTGCGTACTGTGCACAAAACACTGCAGAAATAGTAAACGTATTACTTGCTATTGTTCAGTAGAGTGATATTCTTTACGCAGCAAGTGTGTTTGTGAGTGCTTCTGTCTGAAGATATTCCAGTGTAATAATGTCTGGACAGGGTTTTTTTACCCTGTCACCTCCCATTTGACCACATTTACACTGTATTGCCTTTGTAATGATCTCCAGCCAGCAGTATTCTGTGTGTAACAAAGCGCTCTCATTAAAATCTAGAGAAAGCAACAGTCATGGTATGAAACAGCGGCTCAATATCTCCGGGAAGTGTGAACATTTTGAGAAATGTGTTTGTAGAAACGGCGGTGGTCTGAAACTCTTAATGAGACAGTGTGAAGCCTGGCCAGGTTTTCAGCACATGCAGCCTCTACAGTTTTATTTTTACACTTCAGTCTGCTCCACACCGGCCACATATTCTCTCCATTTTTGCGATCAGCATTTCATCAGCGATTGCTGTCCGATTGCTCACACCGTCTGCTGCTTCTTTCCATCCCACGGTTTGGAGTTCATTGACAGTCCCCTGTGGCAGTGAGAGAAGACAGTGACAAGCAGAGGACTTTGCTTAAATAAAATTTACAAATTGAGAAGTCTTCTTGGTAGAATGAAGCATGCTTGTTGCGCCAAGAAAGTGAAGTTGGAGCTGTGCAGATGGTGGGAGGAGGTTCAGTCTGCTCCGTAAAATTAACATTAAATCAAAATTGAGTCTATAAAAGTTCTTAATAGATGTCTTATTATGCTGTAAAGAATAAAACTGACTTCACTATAATAGATATAGATGTATAACTTCACTATAATAAATATAAAGTCAGAATTTGCAAGATATAAACTCACAACAGCGAGACTTAGAATTCAGAGAAAAAAGTCTGTATTGTGAGATATAAAGTCTGAATTGCCAGATAAAAGGTCTGAATTGAGAAATGAATTATCTGAATTGCAAGATATGCGTCCAAATAGACAGATTGCAAGATATAAACTTCAGATTGTGAGATACTCAAAATTGAGAAAATAAAGTCTGAATTGCGAGATATAACGTCTGAGTTGCGAGATATATCGTCTGAATTGTGAGATGTAACATCTGAATTGCGAGATATATCGTCTGAATTGCGAGACATAACGTCTGAATTGCGAGATGTATCGTCTGAATTGCGAGATATAACGTCTGAATTGCGAGATGTAACGTCTGAATTGCGAGATATGTCGTCTGAATTGCGAGATATATCATCTGAATTGCGAGATATAACGTCTGAATTGCGAGATGTATCGTCTGAATTGCGAGATATAATAATGTCTGAATTGCTAGATATAATAATGTCTTGAATTTCGAGATGTATCGTCTGAATTGCGAGATGTATCGTCTGAATTGCGAGATATAATAATGTCTGAATTGCGAGATATAATAATGTCTGAATTGCGAGATGTATCGTCTGAATTGCGAGATATATCGTCTGAATTGCGAGATATAATAATGTCTGAATTGCTAGATATAATAATGTCTGAATTGCTAGATATAATAATGTCTGAATTGCTAGATATAATAATGTCTGAATTGCGAGATGTATCGTCTGAATTGCGAGATATATCGTCTGAATTGCGAGATATAACGTCTGAATTGCGAGATATATCGTCTGAATTGCGAGATATAACGTCTGAATTGCGAGATGTATCTTCTGAATTGTGAGATATAACGTCTGAATTGCGAGATGTATCGTCTGAATTGCGAGATGTATCGTCTGAATTGCGAGATATAATAATGTCTGAATTGCTAGATATAATAATGTCTGAATTGCGAGATATATCGTCTGAATTGCGAGATATAATAATGTCTGAATTGCTAGATATAATAATGTCTGAATTGCTAGATTTATAATAATGTCTGAATTGCTAAGATATAATAATGTCTGAATTGCGAGATATAGCGTCTGAATTGCGAGTATATATCGTCTGAATTTGCGAGATATAACGTCTGAATTGCGAGATATATTCATCTGAATTGCGAGATATAACGTCTGAATTGCGAGATGTATCGTCTGACTTTGCGAGATATAACGTCTGAATTGCGAGATGTATCGTCTGAATTGCGAGATGTATTCTGAATTGCGAGATATAATAATGTCTGAATTGCTAGATATAATAATGTCTGAATTGCGAGATGTATCGTCTGAATTGCGAGATGTATCGTCTGAATTCCGAGATATAATAATGTCTGAATTGCTAGATATAATAATGTCTGAATTGCGAGATATAATAATGTCTGAATTGCGAGATATAATAATGTCTGAATTGCGAGATATAATAATGTCTGAATTGCGAGATATAACTTCTGAGTTGCGAGATATAGCGTCTGAATTGCGAGATATATTGTCTGAATTGCGAGATATAACGTCTGAATTGCTAGATGTATCGTCTGAATTGCTAGATGTATCGTCTGAATTGCGAGATAGAACGTCTGAATTGCGAGATATAACGTCTGAATTGCGAGATATATCGTCTGAATTGCGAGATATATCATCTGAATTCCGAGATATAACGTCTGAATTGCGAGATGTATCGTCTGAATTGCGAGATATAATAATGTCTGAATTGCTAGATATAATAATGTCTGAATTGCGAGATGTATCGTCTGAATTGCGAGATGTATCGTCTGAATTGCGAGATATAATAATGTCTGAATTGCGAGATGTATCGTCTGAATTGCGAGATATATCGTCTGAATTGCGAGATATAATAATGTCTGAATTGCTAGATATAATAATGTCTGAATTGCTAGATATAATAATGTCTGAATTGCTAGATATAATAATTTCTGAATTGTGAGATATGTCGTCTGAATTGTGAGATATATCATCTGAATTGCGAGATATAACGTCTGAATTGCGAGATGTATCGTCTGAATTGCGAGATATAACGTCTGAATTGCGAGATGTATCATCTGAATTGCGAGATAATAATGTTGTCTGAATTGCTAGATATAATAATGTCTGAATTGCGAGATGTATCGTCTGAATTGCGAGATGTATCGTCTGAATTGCGAGATATAATAATGTCTGAATTGCTAGATATAATAATGTCTGAATGCGAGATGTATCGTCTGAATTGCGAGATGTATCGTCTGAATTGCGAGATATAATAATGTCTGAATTGCGAGATGTATCGTCTGAATTGCGAGATATAATAATGTCTGAATTGCGAGATGTATCGTCTGAATTTGCGAGATATATCGTCTGAATTGCGAGATATAATAATGTCTGAATTGCTAGATATAATAATGTCTGAATTGCTAGATATAATAATGTCTGAATTGCTAGATATAATAATGTCTGAATTGCGAGATATGTCGTCTGAATTGCGAGATATATCATCTGAATTGCGAGATATAACGTCTGAATTGCGAGATGTATCGTCTGAATTGCGAGATATAACGTCTGAATTGCGAGATGTATCGTTTGAATTGCGAGATATAATAATGTCTGAATTGCTAGATATAATAATGTCTGAATTGCGAGATATAATAATGTCTGAATTTCGAGATGTATCGTCTGAATTGCGAGATGTATCGTCTGAATTGCGAAATCTAATAATTCCTGAATTGCGAAATATAATAATGTCTGAATTGCGTATCGTCGTGAATTGCGAGATATATCGTCTGAATTGCGAGATGTAATTCTGTCTGAATTGCTAGATATAATAATGTCTGAATTGCTAGATATAATAATGTCTGAATTGCTAGATATAATAATGTCTGAATTGCGAGATATAATATCGTCTGAATTGCGAGATATATCATCTGAATTGCGAGATATAACGTCTGAATTGCGAGATGTATCGTCTGAATTGCGAGATATAATAATGTCTGAATTGCTAGATATAATAATGTCTGAATTGCGAGATGTATCGTCTGAATTGCGAGATGTATCGTCTGAATTGCGAGATATAATAATGTCTGAATTGCTAGATTATAATAATGTCTGAATTGCTAGATATAATAATGTCTGAATTGCTAGATATAATAATGTCTGAATTGCGAGATGTGTCGTCTGAATTGCGAGATATATCATCTGAATTGCGCATGGGATATAACGTAACGTCTGAATTGCGAGATGTATCGTCTGAATTGCGAGATAATTAATAAACTCTGAATTGCGAGATGTTATCGGATATGATTGAATTGCGAGATATAATACCTAATTGTTGAATTGCTAGATATAATAATGTCTGAATTGTCGATTGATGTATCGGTCTGAATTGCGAGATGTATCGTCTGAATTGCCGAGATATAATAATGTCTGAATTGCTAGATATAATAATGTCTGGAATTGCGAGATATAATAATGTCTGAATTGCGAGATATAATAATAAATGTCTGAATTGCGTCCGAGATATATAATGTCTGAATTGCGAGAGACCCCTTATAACTTCTGAGGTTGCGAGATTATAGCGCCGAAGGCGATATAGCGTCTGAATTGCGAGATATATAGCCGTCCTGAATTGCGAGATATATTGTCTGAATTGCGAGATATAACGTCTGAATTGCTAGATGTATCGTCTGAATTGCTAGATGTATCGTCTGCTTGAATTGGATAATTGCCTAGATTATAACATCTGAATTGCGGAGGAGATGTAAGGTCTGAAGGTTGAAGTTGCGAAGATATGTCGTCTGAATTGCGAGATATATCATCTGAAATTGCGAGGATATAACATCTGAATTGCGAGATGTATCGTCTGAAAATTGCGAGATATAACGTCTGAATTGCGAGATGTATCATCTGAATTGCGAGATATAATAATGTCTGAATTGCTAGATATAATAATGTCTGAATTGCGAGATGTATCATCTGAATTGCGAGATATAATAATGTCTGAATTGCTAGATATAATAATGTCTGAATTGCGAGATATAATAATGTCTGAATTGCTAGATATAATAATGTCTGAATTGAGAGATATAATAATGTCTGAATTGCGAGATGTATCGTCTGAATTGCGAGATGTATCGTCTGAATTGCGAGATGTAACATCTGAATTGCGAGATATATCGTCTGAATTGCGAGATATAACGTCTGAATTGCGAGATGTATTCTTCTGAATTGTGAGATATAGGTCTGAACGTTGAATTGCGAGATGTATCGTCTGAATTGCGAGATATAAATAATGGCCTGTCTGAATTGCTAGATATAAGTAATGTCTCTGAATTGCGAGGAGAGATATAATAATGTGCCCTGAATTTTCGAGATGTAGGTCTGAATTTCGAGATGTATCGTCTGAATTGCGAGATGTATCGTCTGAATTGCGAGATATAATAATGTCTGAATTGCGAGATTTGATAGTTTTTGAGTTTGGATTTATAGATTTTGAATTGCGAGATAGAGATATAATAATGGCTGAATTGCGAGATATAACGTCTGAATTGCGAGATATATCGTCTGAATTGCGAGATATAATAATGTCTGAATTGCGAGATATAATAATGTCTGAATTGCGAGATATAACGTCTGAAATGCGAGATATAATAATGTCTGAATTGCGAGATATAACTTCTGAATTGCGAGATATAGCGTCTGAATTGCGAGATATAGTGTCTGAATTGCGAGATATAATAATGTCTGAATTGCGAGATATAATAATGTCTGAATTGCGAGATATAACGTCTGAAATGCGAGATATAACGTCTGAATTGCGAGATATATTGTCTGAATTGCGAGATATAATAATGTCTGAATTGCGAGATATAATAATGTCTGAATTGCGAGATATAATAATGTCTGAATTGCGAGATTTGGGGGGTATATAGAGTTTTAGTTTTTGGATTTTACGTCTGAATTGCGAGATATAGCGTCTGAATTGCAAGATATAGCGTCTGAATTGCGAGATATAGCGTCTGAATTGTGAGATATAGCGTCTGAATTTCGAGATATAGCGTCTGAATTGCGAGATGTAAAGCTTGAATTGAGATGTAATGTCCAAATTCTGAGATCTAAACTGATTTGTGAGATGTAAAGTCTGAGTTGTGAGATATAAACTTCGAATTGAGAAATGAAAAGTCTGAATTGCGAGATATAAACTGCGAATTGAGAAATAGAACATAGAATTGCGAGATGTAAACTCACAATTTTAAGGAAAAAGAAATCAGAATTGTGAGAGAAAAAGCTGTAAAGACGTTTTTTTTTTTTTGTAAGCAGGAACAAAAAACAGAATTGCGAGTTAAATAAAGTCTGAATTTAAAGTCTGAGTTGCTTGTGGGGGTTTAATTCTGAGTTTATATCTCGCATTTCTTCTTTACTGAGACTTTTGCAATTTCCGTTTTTATCCTGTGGCAGAATTGAACTTCCAAAATTGCTTTTAAAACTCCAAACACACAGATCCTCCGTAAATGTACATTAGAAATAAGCAAAAGTTTGTCTGAGAAACGGATGATGGCTAGTTGTTATGGATTGAACAGTGATGTTTATCAAGGCGGGGTTTAGTAAAGGGTTAATTGGACACCAGTAGTTTAACATGATTGGTGTTACATGTTATGTCAGTGACAGGTTATCATCCAGTAAGACCATCCTCCTAAATCATAGATGCAGTGCTGGATTTATGGCAGCAGTGAGCTCATCACATCTGACAAGGTCACTCCATTATTGTGTGTGACTAAAATTGTGTATTTGTTCTGTGATCCTGCAGGTGTCTGATAAGTTTGCCTTCAGCTTGTTTGATCTGGATTGGGATGTCTTTATGCAGCACATTGATGGTGCTGTGAACCGAGTACCTGCTCTGGAACAAACTGGAATCAAATCCACTGTCTGTGGTCCAGGTACATGAACACATACAGACAGACAAATATATCAAACGCTCAGTTTACAACATCTGTCTCTGATGCATTAAAAAGATACATACATAGAGTCTTTGTTCAGGAATCAAACTTCACTGTATTAACAGCTCGTAAGAGTCATTTGGTCATATTTTTTTCAGAAAACATGTGATGCAGAATACAGATATTTTCATTGTAGTGCAGAGTTGAGGGTATTTCTATACTGATTGCTAGTATCTTCATCAGCACATCACACATACTTTGTGACAGTGAGTTTGATCTCACTGTGCTCTTCCAGTCCATCTCACAAAGTGATTGGCTCGCTAGACTGCCAGTCAAATGACTCAGTGCTCTGATTGGCTGATTTGTCACCTTTCCGGCTCTCCCCAGAGATTCAATCAACCTTTGCTGGCTGTAATAAGAGATGAAAGGTGTGAAATGGCGCTAACACACTGTAGTGGCTGTCAGTCACTTGCGGGCGGGTTTCGGGTCAGTGGATGAATGCTCCTCAAGTCATTTTAGGAGAGTGATAGCAAAAACTCCATTCATCAACTATTAAAAACGAGATGTTAAGCATATGTATAATTCAGCTCTGCTATCATTGGACTTTGCATGAATCCCATTTAACACTTGATAATTATACCTTTAGGCATGACCGCGGTGTTCCACTGGCCATTAACTGCATCCACTTTAGTCAAGAACTACACTTGAAAATCACCCTTACTTGATGAAAACCACCTGTGTGCAGTGGTGTTTCACATGCTTTCAGAATAAATGCAGAAGTGTGTTTGCTGCTCACACTCATGCGGTGTCTCATTGGCCTGCTGTGAGTCGGTGTATCGTGAACACTGCCCAGAGTTCTTGATCCACTAAACATTGATGACTCCGTTAACTGCGACCCCATTATGTGGTTTCACATGAAATATTATCAACAAAATTGCAGAATAATATGATTACTGATATCCTTTGAGATCTGGTCTGGATATTATTATTTTTTCTTTATTTCTGTTGTCTTTAAATTATTTAAATATATAATTAAAAAAATTTGATGTTTTATATGATTACTGATATTCCTTTTTTTTTTTTTTTTTTTTTTTTTTTTTTAATTTTTTTAATTTTTTATTTAAAAAATTTATTTTTTATTAATTTTCAGCATCATTAATTCAGTCTTCAGCAATTATTCAAATATGCTGATTTACTGCTCAAGAAACATTTATTATTATTACCAATGTTGGAAGCAGTTTTTGCTGATTGATATTTTCATGGAAACCTTAGACCACATTATAAATCTGTGATTCATTTAATATTAAGTGGGGGGGGGGGGTTTATCTAAGAAACAAGATTTTACACTATTCTAAAAAATAATAAAATAATAATTTTGACAGATCTTTCGTTCATTGAAGCACAAGTTGCTCTCTTTATCATTCATAAAATCCTTTCTTAGTATTAATAATAAATTTTTGTCTTTTTTTTTGATAATATTATTGCAATTTGTATTACATTTTTTTAAAAATGCAAAATTAGCAGCATTTTCCCTGATCTCACTTTTGGACTTCCAGTATATATTTGAATCAGTCCAAATGTGTTGTAATTTGAGTTTGTAGAGATGGATCATGGATTAATGGATCATGTTTAGTCAATTACTCATGTTCTAAAGGCATTGGTTTGCTGTTGTTGAAGCTGTGTTTGACACTACAAGGTGACCTCTGGGGACGGAAGTCAGAGCACTTCGGTCATTTCTCTGAGGCCATAGCTGTGTGTGGTGATGTATAAGAGCGATGGAGGAGAGGAAGATGGATAAATAAAATATAGCTGCGGCCTCAAAGAGCAAATGATGCTGTGGAAAACACTTTCTCATGTGGAGTAATGGAAAAGGTGTGTCTCTGCTCTTCATCTCTCTTTTTCTATCTCGCCTCTCAATCTCTCTTGCACTCGTGGCCTTTGTTTCTCCTCGCATTCGTTCACCTTTGCATTTCTCTCTGTCTTTTGATGCTTTTGAGGGTCATCCCACAGTATCTTACTACTGAAAGCTTTGACCGTTACGAATATACCATTAAGTGAGCGCTCAGCAGCGATACATTTTTAAAGAGCATCTCAGAAATATCTGATCTGACCCACCGGCAGCACCATGTGCCTCATTTCCCCACCTCTCACAGTTATTTTTTTACTTTCTGTGCTTTAAAAAAGCCTTATCATAAACTCTCATAGCTATTATTTTTTCCTGAAGTGCTTTTATAGTGATAGTCAAGTTTTCTTGCACCATAAACAGTCATAATTTCACTACATTCTAGTCCAGAATAGGTCTAACTGACGTTGTACATGTAAATACGTTGTTGCTTTTACATTGTTTGTTGCTTATTCTAATATACTACGGAGGCTTAATGTCATATTGTTTAACATTTAAGGATTCACCAAAATATTTAACTATTTCAGCAAGTCAGGTTTTCAAAAGGACTGTTTAATCATGTTAGATTTTAGGTTGAAAAATCTTGATGTGTTTTCAATTTTGGATGCTGAAATATTTTTGTTGACATTATATAACATGGTCACAGGAAAAAATGTACTGAAATTAATGAATATAACAAGAAGAAATATTGAATAATTTTTTTAGCAAAAACCTTGATAAATAATAAAAAAAAACTTGCTGTTGCGTCTTTGAGACTTCATGTATATGATGTCTTTTATTAAGGAATTACTATTGTCTATTAGAGTAGCATTTGGGAATTAAACCCATCTCGCTGAAGCTTAGTTTCCATCAATGATCAGGGAGGCTGGAAAGTTTTGCATTGAGGGCATTAAAATATGCCAAAATAATACACTGATCTCTCTCTCACTTTTTTTTTTTCAAAAGATAACATTTCTTCCTGTAGTTTTGGTTAGACCTACATTGAAAGGAAATGTATTTTTAAATGGAAGTGTATTTTATCCTTTTTTTTTTCTTTTTCTCCAGAATCCTTCACTGCCGATCACAAGCCCCTGATGGGTGAAGCACCAGAAGTGAGAGGCTTTTTCCTCGGGTGTGGTTTCAACAGTGCAGGTAGAGCATGGAGCTTAAACACACATACACGCACACACACACACACACATACACGCACACACACACACACACACACACACACCACCCCACACACCACACACCCCACACCACACACACACACACACACACACACACACACACACACACACACCTGTCTCTTCCACAGCTGAGCAGTGCCAAAATAATTATTTAACCCTGAAACCCTGCAGAGTTCACATGCAAAATCCAATCCCACCCACTCTCCATGGATTGTGACGTTGCTTCCTGTTTTAACTAGATTTTTCATTGTACTTTATTTGCCCTAATTACATTACATCACGTTTAATTGCAAGATTAAAAATGCAAATGAGCATATTTTGAGGTGGTATTTTTGGATGCAGATGGCTTGTGATTTTGAAGGTCAGATGAAACTCAGTCCGGATCTGGAGTAATGCTGATTGTGCTCAGCTTGGGGCCGGGTCACCTTGCAGGCCTCAGACATGCTGACGGTCAACAGGCCGTGATCGTGTGAACAGATCAAAATACATAGCTATTGGAATCACAGTCAGATATCAGATGCATGCTTGCTTTGTTATGACACATGGATTCCTGACCTCAGCATGCCAAACTTATTTCCTGAAATAAAAGGAGTACAAGAGGCTGTGATTGGTTATATTATGTGATATACAGTACCAGTCAAAATTCAGACATATTTACTAGCTCCAAACCTGTATGACTTTCTTTATACACAAAAGTTGAACCGTTTTGTTTTTCCAATCATTGGACCCCATTGAAAGTCGAAAAGTCAAAAGTTTGGAATAATTAAATATATATATTAAATGTTTTTGAAAGATGTCTCTTATGCTCACCAAGAACTGTTTAAAATATATTTTAAAATATAATTTATTCCTGTGATCAAAGCTGAATTTTCAGCATCATTTCTCCAGTCTTCAGAGTCACATGATCCTTCAGAAATCATTCTGATATGATGATCTGCTGCTCAAGAAACATTTATTATTATTATCAATGTTCAAAACAGTTGTGTTGCTTAATATTTTTGTGGATACTGTGAAACATTCAAAAGTTTGGAGTAAGTAAGGTTATAAAAATTAATACTTGGAGATTAATACTTAATTAATAATTAGAAATTCATATTTTATTCAGCAAGGATGCATTAAATTGCTCAAAAAAGACAGTAAAGACATTTATGTTATTACAAAAAATATTTAAATATTTTGATCTTTCTATTCTTCAAAGAATCCTGAAAATCACAGATTCCACAAACATATTAAGCTATAAAATAAGAACGAGTATTAATAATTGAGCACCAACAATAACTGATAATAATTGAGCAGTAAATCAGTATATTAGAATGATTTCTGAAGGATCATGTGACTCTGAAGACAATGATGCTGAAAATTCAGCTTTACATCACAGGAATAAATTACATTTTGAAATGTATTAAAATAGAAAACAGTTATTTTAAATTGTAATAATATTCTCAGTATTACTGTTTATACTCTATTTTTCTTTAAATAAATTTATTAAATTCAACTTTTAATCAGTAGTGTAGGTCATGCAGATTTGGAATGACATGATGGTGAATAAATGATGACATAATTTTCATTTATAGGTAACTATTCATTTGAGGACAAACCATTATATCGTCCTGAAACCATTAGATAAAACATTCAGTCTTGAAAGAAGCACTGAAATTTGTGATTAATTGCACATCTTTTGCTCTTGGAGAAAAACAGTGCATTCTAATACAGAGACACTCACCCTATGAATGTCAAAACTCTAATGAGAAGTGCTTCAAGTGGGTATTAGCCTGGTACTTATGACAAAAGATGCTGATCAGAGATTCTCCTTGGGATATCATTATGTGTGTGTGTCCATCAGTATGCATGAGCACAGAGATGTCGTCCTTCCCCACTGCTTGCATCATGTCTGCATGTTTGTCTTTGGTCCAGTTTTTCCATGTCTCGGTTCTCCTGTTCAATGTTACTGTCACACCATTGGATGGGGATAGACATACATGCAAGTGTAAGTTGTCTTGAAGAGTTTCAGGACAGCTGATTAAATGGCCAGACTGTTGATGTGTGTGTGTGTGTGTGTGTGTGTGTGTGTGTGTGGTAGTAGAAGAGGTCAGTCTGAGGCAGATGGTGGCCCATTTGTGAAGTGATTGTTAAGAGCCACTTCCCTTCTGGAGAAAACACATTTATTTTGTCTGAATTCATTGTTTTTATTAGTGACTCACCAAAATTTTTCCAACTGAAAATATTGGGCTGGTAATGAATATTCGGTTTCGACAGTGCTAAGATCAGTGGAGGAAAATGCGCTTAAGATGGTCGACAAAAGAGCGATGTTTATTTAATAATTAACCAAATAACAAGTAATAACTACAAATAGTTTAGTTGCTGCCTACAGCGAATGATGTTTTGAATCTGTTCCTTCATGAGGTTCCATTGTTAAGACCATGATGTGCAAAGTTCTTTTTTGTTCTACATTACAGAAGTATGAATTAGCTGTGCAATGATATACTTTTAGCATTTAGTTGATACGTAAATATGTGCTGTGGCTTTCCTCTCAATATCACAACAAACACACAACAACAAAAATGTGTTATTTGTGTCTGAGTGAACATGTTAAGAAATACAAGTCAAAGAAGGCAGAGCCACAGAGCCACACCCACCTATTACATAATCATCATTGACCAATGGCATTTCGAAGGTGTTTAACAGCTGGCAGGAAGTTTTCCAGGATAGTTTGTGCTGGCGAGATGTTTCAGACCATCAAAACAAACCCAAGAACACCTGTTTTGGCCAGATTTTGTTTGAAATGTCACACATTTCACTGTCTTCGATGGCAGATGCCTATATAGACAGTAGACAGCAATGCAGTTCTCCAGGTTTTGAAACAGAAAACTTTCTTTCTCATCTCCCCTGACATTTGCAGAAATACCTCTAGTGATTTGGTCGCTGCTTTGATGAAGAAAGAGAACTGGGGTGTGTGTGTGTGTCCTGAGAGGAAAACATAGATGGGAAGGTCTGTCCACATGGTAGCATTAACTCATGCAGCGTTGAACTCTCATTCCTGCCCCAGCAGTTCAGCTGTAGCTCAACACAGACCCAAGTCAAGTCAAGTCACCTCTATTTATATAGCGCTTTTAACAATACAGATTGTGTACCAAAGACCAGTGCAGCCATCAGGAAGGCTCATGTGCTGCACTCTTCCTCGAGGACATTTGTGGGCCGATGCATATTGCTCACAAAATGGCAAGAGCTTGCTGAAATCAGTCGTTGAAATCATTTATAGGGTTGTAAATTATTCTTGTGGTGATTTGGAGGATGTTATAAACATGTTCAAAACTTTGCTGACAAACCTGTTGTTCACAATCTACTACATGCCTTCTGTCGTCTGACTGGTGGTTAGACTTTTTTTAAGCAAGTAAAAGGCCTTTTAGTTTAATTGTAAAAACATCCACTGTACAGGTATGTGTCTTTACGCTGTGAAGCCTTTACAGATTTGTATATATTGTTAGTAATACTTCAAGATAAATATTTACAGGACTGAAGAATCTAAAGTTTACTTCATTTTCCATCCACCCAGTCATTTTTTTAGGAAAATCATGTTAAAATTTAAAGGGATAGTTCACCCAAAAATGAAAATTCTGTCATTAATTACTCACCCTTGTGTTGTTCCAATCCCTTAAGACTTGCGTTCATCCTCGGAACACAACTGAAGATATTTTAAATGAAATCAGAGAGGATTCTGTTCCTCCATTGACAGCCTAAGCAACTTTCATTTCGAAGGTCCAGAAATGTAGTAAAAACATCATGAAAGTAGTCGATGTTACTCCAGTGCTTCATCTGTAATTGTAACTATCCCTTTAAGTATCAAATAAGATCCATCAGGCTTTGGATGAGCATTTATTTCTTCATCTCTCAATCCTCACTGTTTTGCATTATTTGTTTTGCCCCCACAATAAAAACTACAGAGCTTTGATTATAAAACTAAGCATTTAAATATCATCTTACTAAGAAATATTATTGGGAGGGAAACTGATATGCAAACTGATATTTATATGGATTTTTTGTAAGTAGTCTGTTATACTTTTCGAAAGATCTTATTGATTTACATTGATTACAAGCATCAGAATTCAGAATTTTATGTTACTATTTTAACTTTAATATCAGTAGCTGCATCAAATTGCACGTTTTGCTCACTTTAGGTCTGTGAATAAAATTTGGGTGTTTTTCCTTCAAGTATGAACTTCATATTATATGGAAGCCCGTTTAATAACAAAAAAATATATAATTGTGACTTTTCATCTCACAAGTCATACTTTTTGCTCTTAAAAAAAAAAAAAAAAAAAAAAAAAAAAAACTGAATTGCCAGATATTTACTCTAAATTGCGAGGGTAAAAAATCTGAGTTTATATATCTAGTGTTCCTGTGGCTCAGTGGTAGAGCATTGCGTTGGCAGCGCAAAAGGTTGTGGGTTCGATTCCCAGGGAACACATTGTTAGGTAAAAAAATAAAAATGTTAGCCTGAATTCACTGTAAGTCGCTTTGGATAAAAGCGTCTGCCAAAAGTAAATGTAAATATCTCACAGTTCTGACTTTTTCTTGCAATTGTGTGACAGTTCTGACTTTTTTCTTGATTTTTTTATTCAGTGTTTTTTCAAGTTTGAATTATATTTTAAATATATAGTAAAAATGTTAAGTATGGCAATATATGTAAATTATATGCTTTTTTAACAAATATTAATTAAAAGAATATTTTTCTAGAAACTCAAAAAAGAGCTCCACTGAAAATGATAATAATAATAATTAGAGTTTCCTGAGTATTAATTCATTTGTCAGGCTTGACGAGGTTCAAAAAAACGTGTCTCTAGACCTTTTTCATTCTTCTGCTTCTCACATTTTTAAACCCAAAAACTCATTCTCCGTTAATGGCATCTAAGACGGCTCTGTAAGCAGCATCTCTCTGCTTTGTCATGACTCATGAGAGCTCTAGAAATGCTTCTAGAGGCGTGTGGGACACCGGGTGTCTGAGAGATAAAGCAGTGACGCAGCATGGAATTCAAGGCGGCCATTACTCAGCGACTCTGTGGTCTCTGGCTAATGTTAATTAAGTCATCAGGCAGCTAATGAGCCAGAAGTCCTTTAGAGACACCACCAACATCTCCACAGGCACTCGCTACGCCTCTTCCAAGATCCTGTTGCCCATTTGTTTCACTCCCCTTTGATTTGTCTCTCACTTCACAATGCCCTTCATTCCTTCTTGGTATTCCTCTGCTTCTGTTCATTATTCCTTTCCTGTCTGCTCAGAGCTGGCAAAGATTGATTTGCTCTGATGGTACAACTCTTCTGGGTATCATTCACTTTTAACTGATTGGCATCTGTCAGTCACATTGTTTCTAGAGAGGTACTTTGTAGCTTGGTAAATGTTGTGCCGTGTTGCTTAGGGTTGTATACAAGTTTGACTGATTGTTTGAAGTAGGATAAAGTTGACTGGCAGTTATGAGCTGATGATTGACATATTCTCTGTGATTTGATTGGCAGGTATGATGTTAGGAGGAGGATGCGGCAAAGAGCTGGCTCACTGGATTATTCACGGGCGTCCTGAAAAAGACATGTATGGATATGATATCAGGTACGTTTTATGCGAGCAAGTGTTTCTTTGAGTACTACTTTATGTACTTTGTTTGAGGCAGGACTATCTTTTTTCCGACCAGTGGAATATGGGGAATTTAAGCATTTTGAGACGGACGTGACATAAGTAATCAAGAACCATTCTGAACAATTCAATGACTTAGACAGTTGTTAGACAGTCACTAAAATATCATAAGTCATTAATTTGTGATTCAGTCTAGGGCTGAACAATTAATCAAAGTAAAGTCAGTATCAAGATACTGTATGACTTAGTACGATTATTAAATCATAAGGGCTGCAAATTATCTAATTAAATATATGTGCTGCATCGTGTTCATTTACACGTGTGCAGCTCATGATCCAGTGTTTTTAGTAAATCAGTCTTCACAGTAAATGCTGCTCCACACAAACTCATCTCTGCATCTTCTCCAAACTTTGAGTCACATAATGTGCATTTGGGAACGCAACATGCAGGAAACATCTTCCCAAACTTGTAATGAAAAGTGCTAACTGGCCATTGTCAACAAAAGAGAATCTTTGGAGAAGCCATCCATTCGGTTTTCTGCCAAAATAACAGCTGGATGGTTTAACAATTAAAAATGAAGATGACCATAAATATTAGTATTGTAATTTTACAGTTCTAATTTAAAATTATTATTATATTTTTCTAAAATACTCTGTTTTTTTTACAGTGAAATTTAAAATGGTAAATTATTATTCATTATTAATAATAATTTAAATATTATTTATTTAACAATTAATAACATTAATAATTAAATACTAATTATTATTATTAAGTAAATATTTATTTATTAAATGTAAATATTAATTAAATTATTATTAAAATGGTTAAAATTGTGCAGCCTCACAAGTAAGCTGAGTAAACCTAGAAGGTTTTTTTATTTTATATATATATATATATATATATATATATATATATATATATATATATATATATATATATATATATATATATATATATATATATATATATATATATTTAAATGGTTAAAACGCAGTTTTTATGAGAAAAAAAAATACAAATTGTGCAACCCTAAATCAGACTATACTGACATTTTTTTTAAATGGTGTTTCGTCCAAACTGCTGGAAGAATTCAGACATTTAAGAACCGTTAACCACACCAAACATCATGAAGATCAATCTTTCTACTAAATAAGAATCAGTTCTTGATTGCCAGCCCTACTAGTGTCTGAAGGAGTATTTCAAACACCACACATGGGATTGTTAATATGTACAGTTCAGTGACCACACAAAAAATGGCATCTGTGAAAGGAACATCATAACACTGAGCTCAGGACATCAGATGTGTGAGGTATTATGAAGGTCAGCACAGGGCAAGATGCTCTGAACTGCACTAGCATTCGCTTCTGTGCCTTGAAAATGATGCAACATATCTGTATGCGTGTCTCAGTTTCTTACTTCATCTCCCTGTTTCTGTGTCTCAGGCGGTTCCATCATTCCCTGACCAACAACAACCGCTGGATCAGAGAGCGCAGTCATGAATCGTACACCAAAAACTATTCAGTAGTTTTCCCGTTTGACGAACCTTTGGCCAGCCGCAACATGAGGAAAGACCCCTTCCACCAGGTTCAGCCCTTCTCTTATGTCTCTTTATCCCCTTTTGAACCACTGACTCAAAAAGTCTTTGTTTTACAATTATAATCAAATATAATTTCCTGTAGGTGCATGCACATTACATGGGCTCATCTGGGAAAAAAAAACTCATATTATTTTTTCTAAAGGAGGAAAATTAATCTACTTGAATGGAATCTACTTTTTGATGATATATGGCAAAACTGCATTATATATAAAAATAAATGGTACCTTAAAGGCTGCTACTTAAATCACAGAAAGAAATTAGTTTTTTTTTTAGGCTGGTCCAGCTGAATATTTATATATAATATTTATGTATGTATTTATTTATTTATTTATTTATTTATTAATTTACTTATTTTATTTATATATTTATATATTTTCAAAGATTTTTTTCATTGTGACCTTACTTTTTAAAGACAATAAAATACAATCCCACCCTCCCCCTTTAATGCATAATTTCATTGTCATTACAATAATGCAAAAAAAAAAAAAAAACATTATATTGTATAGAATTTATTTATTTATTTTTTTGGAAAAATTCATTCAGAAAGGATGCATTACTTTGATCAAAAGTGACAGGAAAGACTTTTACATTGTTACAAAAAATATATTTCATTTTTATTTCAAATTAATCAATAAAAATATTAATCAAAGAGTCATGAAAAAATGTATCTCAGTTTTTCACAAAAATACATTGTTTTCTATATTTCTTTAAAAAATATAAAAATCTAAATAACAGCCCCAAATTTGTAAATGGTAGTACATAATAGTGGTAATTGTTAATCTGAACTTAAGGTCATGAAAATAATGGCTCAGTTCAAAAAATGTTAATGGTCTTAATAAATGGTGGTATGGTAATGGTAAATGGTGCTTTATTTTCTATTGATTTTGTGGTAAAATATGACTAGAACATATCTGGTAAATGGTAGTTTTTGCTGTTAGCGCTCCTTTTTGCAGTAAGCTAAATTAGCTTTGTCAAGAGAATAATCTAGCTAAGTACTAATGTGAAAAAACGTGCCTTCCTTATTTTCTCTGTCTCAGTTTCCTGCCTTCTCAGCCGTCTTCCTGTCAGTTTGTAAATGCTAGTATTGAGTTCCCTTTCATAGGTGGGGCAACTGTTGCTGTGGAGCGTCCGTATGGGAACACCTTTCGGTGTGACGAATGTCTGAAGCCCTATACCATCCCGCCAATCCTATTGGCCAAATAGCGCTTGGCACCGCCCTACACATGCGTATGCTTAGTATACCTGAGTGCCCCTCACTATTTCACTCAGATTTCATTTCCTTCAGGAAAGCGAATCATCAGTGCCCTAGGAATCATCTCGTGTTCTCAGTGGTTTTTCTTCGAGCAGTGTTAACTCCTCTTCGCGGACGCAATGAGTTTTCTGAAGTGTAAGGAGCCGTGTACCAGGTTCATCACGAAGGGAGACACTCATGAAAGGTGCGTAGTGTGCTTGGGCTTACATCACGCACAGGCAGCGCTTAGTGGCCTTTCTTCTTGCCCCCATTGTGATAGCCTGCGGCTTAAAGTACTGTGCTCGAGGGTAGAAGTATTTTCTAAGGTCGCCCCCGTGTCCAACCCCGGCCGTGTCACTTCTGCGGCTTCCGAGGCACCGCACGAGGCAATGGCTTGGGGAGACATGTGCGACATAGACAACGAGGACAGCGCTGCACTGGAGTTCTCTCCACGTCGCTCGCTCTCCCCGACCCGAGTGCAGGAAATGAACTTTGTGGAACCCGTCGTTTTTTCAAATGAGGGTTTACAACCCACCGTGGAGGCATATGATACTATCTCCTTTGGTTGTGGACAGTATGACGACGACGTCTTATCCACCGCGGCCTCGGAGTCTAAAGACTTCCATTTCTGCCACCATTTCTGACATGGCGAACCGTGGCTATGCAGCGATGCCTCCGGTGGAAGAGACTCTCGCCGAACATCTCGCGCCTAATTCGGCCACGGCATGGAAGTCTCGCCCCCTTCTTCCTTTAAAGGCGTGTCGAGTCACGTCCAGCCTCGTCGGGAAATCCTACATGGCTGCAGGCCAGGCGGCCGCATCGCTCCACTCTATGGCGGTCCTCCAGGCCTACCAAGCGGAGCTCTTAAAGGACCTCGACGAGGGAGAGGGTATCACACCCGAGGCTGTGAAAGAGCTGCAGCGAGCAACAGATTTGGCACTATGCTCTACCAAACATACTGCTCGGGCCGTTCTATGGCTGGATTGATCACGGTTGAACACCATCTCTGGCTTAATCTCACCGACATTAAAGAAAAGGACAAATCTTTTCTCATGGACGCCCCTGTTTCTAAGGATGGTTTGTTTGGAGAGGCAGTCACTTCGGTGGTGGATAAATCTAGGGCAACGAAACAGCAATCAGCCGCCTTCTGCCAGCTTATTCCTCGCAGGCCCAGGGAGACTGAACGACGTCAGGCGCCGGCGCAGTCTCGCTCAACTTCCTCACACCGCCAACGGGTTGCCTCACGAGAAGAGCCTTCACCTATGGCACCCCCTCGTAAAGATTGGGGTCCTAAGGTTTTTCCACCAGCTCGCCAGCAACAGCGGAAAAGGTTAGACCTGAGCTTGACGGCTAATGCCTCTCGTTCTCGGGCCCCTAACAGCAGCTCCTGATACTCTCGCTGCTCGCCAGGGACTGTGCCCTCCACTAGAGAGCGTTGTTGGACCGTTTTTGCACATCTAACCCTCTCTCTGCAGTCCCCACGCTCGAACATTGACTGTCTCGCCACAAAGGGCACTTCGAGCAGCATTGGATCGAGCTACCATGTCAAGCGTTCCCTCAGACACTCTGCGCAATTCAGCCTTCAGAGTTCGAGGGACGGTTCAAGGGTCTGGCAAAGATGGCCCATTTATGACGGCTCACACAGCCGCCGCTTTTTCGCCAGCGGCAGAGCCCTATGTTCATCTTGTTGGATTAATTCCTGCCGTGGACAAGCTTCAGGATTATACACAACGAAACGCAACGACTGTGACGCATGCGCTTCCCCTGCTTACAGATGGCGCGAGCCTTTCGTGCCCGGACATTTTAACGCGTATGAAAATGTTGCAGAAGGTGGAAATCTTGAAACCACTGATGTTATTTCGGGCCGCGTGGGAATGCTTGCCCGGCATTTCACAGTGGGGGTTACGCACAATTCATCACGGATACACCATTCAGTTTCGAAAAGGTCCGCCTCCTTTCCGCGGAATTCTTCCCACGGTTGTGAAGCCAAAGGAAATCGCAGTGCTGCAGCAAGAGATGTCAGGTCTGCTGAGCAAAGGGGCTATAGAAGAAGTACACCACTCTCAGATGGAGTCAGGTTTTTACAGCCGCTATTTTGTTGTACCAAAAAAAGGGGGCGGTTTGCGACCCATATTGGATCTACGCCGTTTGAATCTTGCACTCAGGATGAGCAAATTCAGGATGTTAACGGTAAAGTCTATTTTGTCTCAGATTCAATCAAACAACTGGTTTGTCACGATCGATCTGAAGGATGCATATTTTCATATTCAGATCATCAAGAGACACAGGAAGTTCCTCAGATTCGCTTTAGAGGGCAAAGCGTATCAATACCGTGTTCTTCCCTTTGGCTTAGCCCTGGCTCCCCGAACTTTTCCGAAATGCATGGACGCAGCTCTGGCACCATTGCGGCTCCATGGCGTTCTCATATTGAATTACCTGGATGATTGGCTGGTGTTAGCACAATCGCAGACTCAAGCACACTCTCATCGGGATCTTGTGTTGAATCATTTTTAACAGCCTGGGCTTACGCACAAATTTCCAGAAGAGTGTTGTAATTTCCTCTCAATGGATAACCTTTCTGGGAATAGACTTGGACTCTCGCGCGATGACAGCAAGACTATCTCTCCCGCGTGTTCAGTCTCTCATGTCATGCGTGCGCCACTTCAAAATAGGTCGCACAGTGACGTTGAGTTTGTGCCTCAGACTTTTGGGTCTAATGGCAGCGGCATCCCCTGTAATCCATCTGGGCTTACTTCATATGCGGCCATTTCAGTGGTGGACGAAAAGCCGAAACATTTCACCCCGTTGTTTTCCGCATCGGACGATTTCGGTGACACGGAGGTGTGTTATGCCAATAAGACAGTGGATGTCAACCAAATTCCTTCTAGCTGGAGTTCGGCTGGGGATTTGTGCTTCCCGCGAGACTGTCACGACGGACGCGTCTTTGACCGGTTGGGGAGCTGTTTGTCAAGGACGCCCAGCTCACGGAGTATGGACGGCGACACAACGCGATTGGCATATAAACAGGTTGGAATCACTGTCGGTTTTTCTAGCTCTCCAGTATTTCTCGAATCTGCTGATCGGCCGTCATGTCCTAGTCAGTCGGACAACATAGTGGTTGTGTCGTATCAGATATCATCAAGGAGGATTATGCTCTCGCCCCCTGTGCAGGCTGGCGAGGAATATTCTTCTTTGGTCTCAGAACAGATTTCTGTCAATCAGAGTGGTTCATGTCCCCAGACATTTGAACTTCGGAGTGGATTTGCTATCCAGACAGACTCTGGAGCAAGGGGAATGGAGGTTGCACCCCCAAACGGTGAGCCTTTTATGGTAAATATTTGGAGAAGCAAGAGTGGACTTATTCACGTCGAGCACGACTACGCATTGCCCGCTGTGGTCCTCCCTATGCCCTCCATCGCCCCTAGGCTTGGATGCGTTAGCTCACGATTGGCCCAGGACCAGCTTATTTGCTTTTCCCCCAATTCGACTAATTCCAGCGGTGTTATCCAGGATAAGGCTGGACAGAGTGGAGCAGCTGCTGTTGGTGGCTCTGTGGTGGCCCACACAGCCATGGTTTGCGGATCTGGTCAGTCTGTTAGCGGGCTCCCCGTGGGAGATCCCCCTCAGACAGGACTTACTATCGCAAGCACGAGGGATGATTTGGCACCCAAGGCCTCTGAGCGGAGTGAGTTAATATGTCCCGGTCTTTCTGTTGGAATCACCGAGACTATAATGAATTCTAGGGCAGCTTCTACAAGACGCTTATATGCTTTCAAATGGAAACTGTTTAGGGTCTGGTGTGGAATTCGTAAAATGGATCCGGTTTACTGCCCAGTGGCTTCAGTACTGGAGTTCCTTTAAGACCATTTCTCTGATGGAGTAACACCAGCCACTCTGAAAGTTTATGTGGCAGCCATTTCAGCTTACCACGTATATATAGATGGTGCTTCAGTGGGCCGTTATCCACTGGTCTCTCGTTTTATACAGGGTTCGCGACGGCTGAGGCCTTTCCACCCTGTGCGAGTTCCTTCATGGGATTTATCCATTGTGTTGCAAGGTCTGTCAGGGCATCCGTTTGAGCCCTTGGAAACTGTGCCGGATAAAATCCTGACTTTAACCCTCTGGATAAGGGTATTTTTTGGGGGCCTGGAGAAGTTTTGTCATGCCCTGACATTTGTGCTTTTTTCAGTTTCTTATAAATATCTAAATGGCTAAAGTCTAATCTCACTGTAATCAGCACAAACTAGGCTATAATAATATGTGAGCAGCATGAATGTACATGATTGTGTTTTTGAGAAAAAAAATGTTATGCGTGGTTAGTGAAAAACTAAAAATATCACTTGAAAAAGGCAATAAAAACACATACAGAAAATTGGTTCCCAGGAATTTTGAGAACTGGAGCTTGTAGCCTAGAATTTTTTTTTCTAAATGATGTGAAAAATCATCTTGTTTTACTCACTTACAGAAAACAATATATTGATTTAAATTTTCTAAGACAGTTTTTGTTGGTAAAAGTCATATGCGAGTAGGCGTCACTATCATGAATTCACACCTGAGAAGACAAAAGACCTGCATAATGAGCTGCATAATGAGCCATTCAGTCAGCTGTGTCACTGAGAGGGGTGAGTTACAAGAAAGAATGTGAGGACAAAATAAATCTATATAATTTTATGTTTGTAGTTTATTTAGAATACATTTAATTATCCCACAACATAATTTAATATTCACTGTGAGTGCAGTTAAACAGTTTATAGGAAAAATCAAAGCTGACTTTCAAACTGAATTTTTTGCATAATTACTCCAGTCACACAGTCCTTCAGAAATCCTTTTAACAATCTTATTTTCTACAAAAAAAAACATTTATTGTTATTATTATCATCATCATCATTATTATTATTATTTTAGTATTATTATTATTATTATTAATAATGTGAAAAGAGCTGAGAATAATTTTTTTAGGTTTTTTAGGGGGGATAAATTGAAAGAACAGCAATGATTGTTACATTTGTTACAGTTACATTTATTGTTACATTTATATTATTTACATCAAGCTTTTGAATGGTATAGTGGTGTATATTGTTATTGAAACTTCATAATATTTCACTTGATTATACATTTAGTCAGGAATTATAGTTTGGAAAAAGTCTTTGGAAAAAGTCTAACTAGTAAAATGTTTACACGTTATGTGAAAACTAGTACAAGTATATAAATAAATAAAAAGAGACTTACTCATGTTTATGAACTCTGCTGAATAAAGTGCTTCATTCTTTTCTTTTTCTGAGGAAATCCAAATCTCAAATCCTCAACCACATCACATCTTTTTGGGGTGAATTATGTCTTATTCCTCTCATCGCGAAGAAAACAGTAAAATAAAAAAAAACTTGAAGAACAATCTCGCTGCGTTGTCTTCTGTTGTGTGGGCCGGGTGATTTATTTATTATTTTTATTATCGCGAAGAAAACAGTAAAATGGGGGCGTGGTCGCATTAGAAGATAATGAAGGGGGATGTGAAAAACGGACATCGCGTTGTTTTCATATGGATTACTTTATCACAGAATATTTGTTTTCAGCAGCACTTGTTTAGTTTAAAAGTAGACATGTCAGGCTTTCTATAGATATCTCTCTCATGTCTCTTCGTTGAGTATTCACTGAGTTACAGTTCATTTTAATGACGCATTTGTATCTGAAGATCAGCGCAGACAAAGGCTGCAGACAGCACTCCTTGTTTGTTATCTTTATTTTATAAGTGCACAAAAGTTTTGTTGTTATTATGTCTGTATACAAAAAAAAAGTAGACCCTTTACAGATTCGATTGATGTATTGCACTTATCTGTACGATCAAAACTGA
The DNA here is from genome assembly GCF_018340385.1 of Cyprinus carpio. NCBI lineage: Eukaryota > Metazoa > Chordata > Actinopteri > Cypriniformes > Cyprinidae > Cyprinus > Cyprinus carpio. The sequence goes on along the minus strand of NC_056581.1, from coordinate 3,806,796 downwards.
AAGTGTAATTTAAGTTCTTTTCGGGGTTATCAGGAGAAAATACCCCAAAACGCGTATACGCGTTAATCGACTCCAGAGGGTTAAAGACATTTTTTGGTTGTTTGTAGGTAGTACATGAGAGTTGGTGTTTACAGGCTCTTTCTGTTTCGCCCTCATGCATGGACTTTGCACCAGGGTCTGTGAAAGTATTGCTGCGACCGAGGCCTAATTATGTCCCTAAGGTCGCCTCGAACCCCTTTCACTTTCAACAAGTGGTCTTGGAGGCTTTACCCCCTGCAGAGGTGGGGTTAGGAGATCTGAGTCTTTGCCCTGTCAGAGCGCTAAAGACTTATGTTGATTGAACAGCCCCATGGTGTGAGTCCGACCAGCTGTTTGTCTGTTCTGTCACAAAGCAATGCATGTCCCATTGGTTGGTGGAGGCAATATCTTTAGCCTATGAGGCACGCGGACTCGCTTCGCCCTTAGGAGTTAGAGCTCATTCCACGAGAGCAGTGGCTTCTTTACAAGCTTTTCTCAGTGGTTCTTCTATGGATGATATCTGTGCTGCGGCAGGATGGTCCTCACCGAGCACTTTTATCAAGTTTTACAGTCTGGATGTGAGGACGGCTCCTGGCTCCCGGGTTATCTCTGCTTGAGCAGATGCATTCTTGGATCCCAGCTATCAGGCACTTTAGGCGTTATGGGATAGGGTTCCCATACGGTGACGTCACCGCAGCATCGAAGTGACCAATGAAAGGGAACATCTCGGTTACATATGTAACCACGGTTCCCTGAATAGGGAATGAAATGCTGCGGTCCCGGCCGTTCCATACCTTGATAGCGTTCTTCTTCAGTTCATGAAATCTGAGCGAAATAGTGCGCGGCACTCAGGTATACTATGCATACACATGAGTAGGGCGGTGCCAAACGCTATTTGGCCAATAGGACTGGCGGGATGGTACAGGGCTTCAGACATTCGTCACACCGAAAGGTGTTGCCATACGGTGACGTCATATGGGACCATATGACTGCCACTATTCAGGGAACCGTGGTTACATACATAACCGACATGACCACAAACTTTCCACAAGCCTGTCCCGAGAACAAATTGCATTAATAACATCAAAACATCATCACTTTAAGTGTAAATCATTATTTAAGTTAAGAAATTTCACAACATGGCAACTTAGCTTACACGTAGCCAGCCAAAAGTGTTATGTGTGAATTTATTAGCTAGTGTTTCACTGCCAGCATCTGTGGGGCTTGAAAGACTTGTTGCTAAGCTACTGCTAAAAAGATGATATTTAAGTGTTTCCAAAAATACCGCTTTGTTCTGGCTAGGCTCCAGGCGTGAAGCCGCACAAGAAGGCTTCATCCTTGTGAATAACAGTCTGCTGAAATATAGATAGCTAGCAATAATAACACTCTGCATTCATTTAGACCACCGAGCCTCACTAAGATGACTGTAAATTAGACATTCACTGAAAAAAATGATTCATTGAACTTTAATACATTTTTTAAAGGTAAGTGGTTGCAATCAATTTATTTTAGCTATATTTAAATAAACTAATTTAGTTGCCTTACTTTCTACAAAAAATAAATAAATAAATAAAATAAATCATGCAGCTAAAATAAAGGAAGGTTGTTAAAGGAAAGATGGAAATTCTGTCATCATTTGCTGTCTTATTTCTTTAAAACCTGTCTTTCTTTTGTAGAACTCAAATGAAGATATTTTGAAGAATGTTCAGGCTGTTCTTTTCCATTTAATGAATGTCTTTATTAGGACTGCACAGTATAGTGCAATTGAAACATGAAGGCTATGATTTAATTATGTAAATATGTGTGTAAATATATGCATAAATATATATGAAATACTGAAATCACGAGCTGCTCTTGAAATTTGAAAAGAAAAAAAGCTCTGTCATTTTTGAAGGTTGGCTGTCTCCTTTTATATTTCATTGAAGATTTTGACCAACATGAGGGTAAATAAATGATGACAGATATTAAATTTTGGGTGAACTATTCCATAAATTCACAAGCTTTCTATAACTGAGACCACATGATATTCTCAGGAAAGCAATCCAGCAAACCTTGACAGCATGAGGATCCTTGTCAGGTTTGTTTTCACCTCTCAAAACTTCTGCTTTTCATTTCTTCTCAGTGTCTATCAACACCTTAGAGTGTTTATTCTGACACACACTTCTAAAAATTCCTCTGTTAAGTAACGGCATGGACAGCATGTACCCGAGTGGCTCATTGGCATGGCAACAGCGGCCGAATTAATTCCTGCAAATCATATTTTTAGCCTGAGCCTGTTAAAGAACGCTAGCCTTATCATTATCAAAAACAATAAATAATAGCGTTTCATGCTGGATAAGACAATGAGCTGCTGTGCGTGACTCATATAAAGCTCGTCAGCTCGTACTTTACTCCAGAAGAATAATATATGGACTTCAAAAAGCCTGGAGAAGGAGGGCAAATTGCCTAGAAACCAGTGTTTCTCTGGATGGGGAGACAGAAAGAGAAATCTGGTGCTGTGTGTGGTGCCGGGGTGGAGGGTGGACCAGTTCCTTCTTTTTGTTTTAGAGCTCCAGAATAGCTTTAGAAATCGTGACAGACTATTTCGAGCAGTGGAAAACACAAGCGTGAGGGAAGGATAGCACATCCAAAACTGTTATGTAGACAAGTTTATGCTGCCTAAACTGGCATGATTATGATTTGGGTGTATGATAAGGCAAGCATCACTATTACTGTTACCTTCATGTAGCTCAGTATATCTTATCCCGAACCATTTGTTATACAGACATGTACCATAAATTGTGAAGAAAACAGTCACTCACAAAAACTTACCAGCTGCCTAGAAAATACTAGGAAAGCTGGCAAAGTGTGGCAATGAGTTTCTTGAGAAAATGTAAAAATTCTAGAGGAAGCTTTCAAAAAATGCATTAAAAATATGATTTTTATGACAGTTTGCAAGGCACATATGATCTAAGTTGGCCAACTGATCTAGTTTCTGATATTCTTATATGTCAGTGGGTTTCTATTTAAATTTTTAGGGAAAATAATGTAATTAATTTTACTGTTTAAAGTGTTAAAATAATAAGAGTCATAAGTAATTTTTAATAGATTATAAATAAAAAAAAAACTAATAAATAAAAATGTGATAATTTGCCATTTCAATTATTCTGTAATGTTGAATGACTATAATTATATATTTTTTTTTCCTCAAAAAAAAAAAAAAAAACTCAAAACCATTTTATAGAGGCATCAGTATTGGTGTTGTTGATATTTGCATTTATAGTACTTTAGTATAGTAATGTTTTAAATATCAAATATTTTAAATACTCTCTTTATGTTGTTTCCACATTAATTTGAAAATCATATATATATATATATATATATATATATATATATATATATATATATATATATATATATATATATATATATATATATATATATATTAATGTTGCACTTGATACATTTTTGATCAATCAACAGCCCTAGTGTTTTTTTTTTATTTGCTAGAAATATTTGTATTTTTCATTACATGTAAAGTTTTAATTACAACGCTGGCCCAAAATGTGTCAGTGGGTCATCTTAATTGTTGTGGTCTAATTATGATTTTGATACAGTGATTGAGGTTTATTATCGGCCTGATATTCGATGGTTGTGTTGTTTAACAGGTGCTGCAGGAACAGGGCTGTGTGTTTCAAGAGAGACACGGTTGGGAGAGACCGGGATGGTTCAACCGGGATGGACATGCTCCAGTGAGATTTCAACACACACACACACACACAAATGCATAATTCTGAAGGACAGAAATTGTTCAGTGTTTTCCTTATAACAAATATAACATACTTCAAGTCCACTGAGGTCTGTATCAGTTGGTGATTGATTGATTTGTGTGCTAAACTGGTATCTGCAATTGTTTTTTTCTCAGGTTCTGGATTATGATTACTACGGTGCCTACGATGTTCCCAAGAACACTGATTACAAATACAGAGAGATACTAGGCAAAGAGTACACGTTTGACTTCCCTCCACATCATGATGTGGTGAGCATGTGTATTTGAGAGAGTTTGTCACCTCCCTTGTCCAGTCGAAGTTCTTCTCTTATGGCTAAACAGGTTTGTTTTCAGGTTTGTTTTGTGTGTGTGTGTGTGTGTGTGTGTGTGTACTGGTATATATGGTTTATGAGGGCACAAATGTGTATAATGACATGAGTACTACAATGTAAACATGGTTTATGAGAACACTTCCTGTTTCCCCGTAAAACAAAAGGCTTAAAGTGATACTCCACCCCAAAATGAAAATTTTGTCACTAATCACTTACCCTCATGTCGTTCCAAACCCGTAAAAGCTTTGTTTGTCTTCGGAACACAATTTAAGATATTTTGGATGAAAACCGGGAGGCTTGAGACTGTCCCATAGACTGCCAAGTAAGTAACACTGTCAAGGTCCAGGAAAGTATGAAAAGCATCGTCAAAATACACCATCTGTCATCAGTGATTCAACCGTAACGTTAGAAGCGACGAGAATACTTTTTGTACACAAAGAAAACAAAAATAATGACTTTATTCAACAATTCCTCTCCTCTGTGTCTCTCCAAATCAGCGTAGTGCCATTTTGGTGAATATGAGCTGGACGCAAGCAGCTTACGCTCTTCTGTGTCACTAAAAATTATTTTTATATTTTTATTTAATTTTAGATTCAGGATGAGTCTTACCTTTTGGAATGCAATAGCTGCATTTGATTATTTTATTTTATATTTCATTTTTTTATTTCTTTTCTTTTTTGTTTTGTGTTGTGTTGTTTTTTTTGTGTTTATTATGTTTGTTGTTTTGCTTTTAAAATTATTTTAAAAATGTTTACATTTTTGTTTAATTCCAGATTTGCGACGAGTGTCTGACCTGCAGGAATGCTGTAGCTGTGTTTGATATGTCCTACTTTGGCAAGTTTTACCTGACTGGTCCGGATGCAAAGAAGGCAGCTGATTGGCTGTTTACTGCTGATGTCAACAAAGCTCCAGGTGAGGATCCCTGTGATGTCTGTCTGTCAGTTTTATCTCCCTTCCAGCATACTGAGTGCATGCATTTTACTTCCTTTTTTCTGTTCTTCACGAATATCCAGTATTCATTGACATTCATTGCCTTGTCTGACCACATAGTTTCAGTGGTGAACCTTGCTGAAGTGTAATCATCTTGACCGTTTGTGTACTTTAGGCTCCACTGTCTACACCTGCATGTTAAACGAGGGCGGAGTCGAGTCTGACCTCACCGTCAGTCGTTTGGAGCCAAGCCCCGCCCACCTCCCACTGACACCCGAATCTAATGGTAAATCACACATGATTTATTTTATTCAGGGTCACAGAACTGATGTGTAAGGTGTTGAATACGGACATGAGAGGAAGTCATGAGTGTCTCATCAGCATGTGAGGAGGATGTGAGGAGTATATATATACATCTCACGCTCAGTGTGTGTGCATATTCTCAAGGTGAGGCGTATTACCTGGCCATTGGAGGTGGAGTGGCACAGCATAACTGGAGTCACATTCAGGCAGTGCTGCAGGACCAGGGTTTCCGCTGCACACTAATAGACCACACTGAGGACATGGGCATGATCAGCAGCATACAGGGACACAAGAGGTTAGCACAAACACACACACACACACACACACACACAGCATAAATAAGCTGTGTTCAAAACTTAGTGAGCCCCTGAGTTGAGTATCTATATCTTCTTTGGGCCAAATTCTAATGGCTCATTGACCAAGCACATTAAAGGTAGGGTAGGCGATTTCGGAGAGGCTAGCAATAGCATGCTAGCTTTGAAAGCATAAGATCCCACCTTCCCTGCATAATCACTCTCCAAAGCCATGCCTCCTCGCGCACAGGCAGACAAGAGGCTAACCAGCGACACGATGAGAGACGGGTCGGTGGAGGGTTGAATGCAATACTGTCAGATTACCTCGTCTCATTCACCAGTGAGAAATAATTACAGTACAAAGCACATAATATTACAATAATAACGCCTTCCATTCTCGCTCGGTCTGCAATAGCATAATGGACAGCGCTGATGACCCATCATGTCTGCGTGAACAGTGTGTGAGTTGTTATGCAAATACCTACATTGACAGGCAGGTGGGGCAGCCTATCGTAGCCCTCGGACTGAGGGATATGATTGGATGAATATTTTATGGTCATACACCTTCCACCAACAATATAAATAAATAAAATTGTGCACGGCAGATTTGTTGTCTGTCACTATAAATGCGCGAGCTCTTTAAATTTGTGGATTCTGATTGGCTGTTTTTGTTTATCAGCTGGAAAAAATCCTTCTGAAGTGATTCCAACAATCGAATTAAATTGTTAAAGTTGAGGTGTTGACTTGGTTATTCTAGAATTAGAATGATTTTTTAAAAAATATTGTTCTAATTATCATCCTTGGCGTAAATGGGCCTTGATGCAGCATTATGGAGAATGCAATCCCAGAATGCTTTGCAACAAGTTCAGTAAAAAAAAGTACAGATTAATAAAAAATACTGATTCACTCTAAATTAAAAAAATTTATTATTTTATTTAATGTTTGTGGACTCTATATATTAACGTATAACAATACTTTAGCAACATGCTAACATTCAGCATTAAAAAGTATTGATAAAATGGTTCAGTTTGATTAAAAATAGACTATTTCACCTAACAAGTTTTTTGTATTTGAATGTTCATTAAAGTTTCACATTGTTAGCTTAGCAACATGCTAACATCAGACTCGGTCAAAATAAATTGTTCGAGTTACTGCCTTTATAGATTTTTCTATAGTCACTTATGATATTCTATTTCAGTTAGGGTGTTCACTTAGTAGACAGCTGTGTGCAGACAGTTGACCGCAATTAACCTACTCAAGCAACCAGATGCACTTCAAATCTGTAACGTGAAAACATGTAAGGTCTCTAAAGTCTCTCGCAGCACATGGAAACTGATCCGAGTACACCCGTTGGTTTCAGATCAGAAGTGACTCTTTTTTTTTTTACACTGTTTTGTTGTGCACTGCCTCACCTCCACCATGTTGCAGTCTGAGGCTAATCATGCCAAATTCACCTGTTTTCACCTGAAACCATTCCACACGCGGTGTCTCTCTCTCCACTGCCCTGTAAACAGCAGAAAAAAGATGAAAGAAGAACCATAAATCTAATATCATGCTGTAGTCATTCATTATGAAGTGTCTTAGAGGTATAATTAGGAAAGAGATTAAGAGATGCAGAACACTGGAATTAATTAATATATTCTGAGGGAGTTTGCTTTAGAAATTAAATTAATAGTGTAACTGTCACATACTGTCATCATTGTTTTCACTTTTCAACCTGTTCTTGTATATTAAAGAGATTGTTTCATGTTTTTGTTTTATTTTTGTTCTCTAAAGTCCATTTTTAAAGTTAATAATTTGACTGCATCACACAACATTTTGTAATTTGTTCATAATTTAGGGGATGATTTTTTTCTTTCTTTTTCTTTTTTCTTTTTGCATTAGAATCTAAAAGTATCAGAGATTAACCCCTGCTTGCAGATGCTACAGCTGTAGCCTGAGCAAAATATCTTTCTCTTTGCTGACTATTATATTATATAGTATATCTCTCTATTAAAGTAACTCTTCACAGGTGCCTGATGCTCTTAAAAGCATACGACTGACTTTTCTCTTGTTTTCATCCCTGTCTGCTGACTTTTATGTGGATATTTTCTCAGAACAAGTGGTTTTTGCAGCTTTGTGTCACTGTAGGGTGTTTTTTGAAAGCTAGATGAAAGAGTGAGCAGCGCTGTGAAATCTCCCTCTTCATCCTCATCTCCTGCACTGTGCTCTTCATGGTTTAGGAGAGAGCCGTGGCTCCTGTCAGCTCTGCTCAGTCACATCCTAATGAGAACGGCAGGGTTTCTAATCAACACTAGCTACTATGAGCTCCATCGCTTCTCAGTCTGATCTCCTGTTCATCATTCCAAGAGATCCACACAGTGCACCTTAAAATCCAGTGAGAATCAGCTGCTCGCTTTGTTGACTTACCTTAAATGTTGTCATGTCATCTTAGAGGAATATTCTTGGTTATGGTGATTATGGCCAATTTTTTCAAGTAATGCTAGAGCATGAGTAACGATGTCCCGTCTGACTTGCCCTTGTTAGTGTGATTTTATCCTCATGAGAGGCATTCTCTACATTTTTGCTAGAATTATAACATTAAGTTGAAAACTATGCTTTCCTCTCTCAAAATGTGATTTAGTGAAGTATGACGCGTTCCATACTCAACATTTAAGAAACAACAAAAGATGTTGATTCAGGAGCTTGATCTCCTAGCATTAATCAAGTTGATTGTGATGTCTAGATGTTATTTAGGGGTGACCGTAGCCCCGCCAGCTCATATGATGCGGTGTATTTGGGTAAAGACGTCATGAGGGACACAATGTGTGCATATTGAAATGATCCCGGTGTCATAAGGGAGTGAGATTTATGCAGGGTTAGCAGAGCAAGCGACAGTGTGCTTATGTTGAGTCCTGAAGTGTGAATAAATGCTTTGCCGTTATTTATTGAGAGAAGTGCTTCCACGGCTGCGTTTGCTGTAACGTACTGAAGCCACTTGACTGAAAGGTGATGATCTGCAATGAACTGTTATTTCATATAAAATTTTACTGAACTGTTAACACAAAAATGTAAATTAATGTGATTATTTATTCAGCCTTATGTCTGTCTTTCTACTCTGGAACACTCTGAAAGCAGTTATTTAGAGCAGAATGTCCAAGCTGTTACATTTTCCAAACAGTGAAATTCAATAAAGATTTTATTTTAGTTTGTTCCTCATGCAAAACCACAGAATGCCTTTAGAACACTTAGAATATAGTGCACAAGCCACATGGATTACTTTTATTGTTGTCAATTTTTGGTCCCCATCCACTTTCATTGTAAGGAAGAGAGCAGCTTGAACTTTCTACTAAATGTCTCTTTTTGTGTTCTACCAAAGAAAGACAGTTACAGGTTTGGAACGACATGGAGAAGTGTGAATGATGACCGATTTTGTGAACTACCCATTTAATTGAAGCTTGCTGTGAAATTGCTATGAGCTTGTTTGTGTGCCACATCTCCTCATTACTGAATGCTTTCGTTTAGGTAAATAAGGTTAATGGTGGAGTGGCTGGTGCAGTGGTTTCATCTATTTTTGGTTTCTCCCTCTCACTGGCAAATATATATATATATATATATATATATATATATATATATATATATATATATATATATATATATATATATATATATATATATATATATATATATATATATATATATATATATATAATGTATTCTATATATAATGTATATGTATTGTACTTTGCTTTCACTTCTGTAATATTACAGTATGTGGTTGGTAAGTTCTATTTGAAAGGCTGCATTTAATTGATTCAAAATAAATACAGTAATATTGTAAAATATTACTATAATTTAAAACAACTGTTTTCTGTTTGAATATTTTTAAAATGTAATTTATTGCTGTGAATCAAAGCTGAATTTTCAGCATCATTACTTCAGTCTTCAGTGTCACATAATCCTTCAGAAATCATTCTAATATGCTGATGTTTGCTCAAGAAGCATTTTTGGTAATTATTAGTTATTACTATTAATGTTTAAAACAGTTATGCTGCTTAATATTTTTGAAATCTGCAGTACATTTAGTTTCTAGGATTATTTTGATGATTAGAAAGTTCAAAAGAATGATTCATTTGAAATATAAACTTTTTGATAGTAAATGTCTTTACTATCACTTTTAATCAATTTAATGCACATAGACACACACACACACACACGAAAGGCCTGTGATATTCTGTATTGATTTCTTCATTTTAATGTAACTTCATAAACAAATGTTTTCCTTTTAAGAGACTTTAGTGAATGTTATGCACGTCATGATTTTCAGAGCATTTTGGTTGAGCACCTCGCTTTATTTCTCATCATTTGTGCTCTGTGGTGAAAAGTGATTTCATTAAGATTATATCGGATCCTTGCCTAACTGACACCGCTAAAGGAGAGGCAGAGCACATAATTAGATTCACACACACACACACACACTGTATAATTAGAGTGGTTGTTGGCCTCTGTGCTTCAGTGAACAGAGTGATGTTTGAGTGGGTGGAGGGGAGGAGTTTTCCCTTAATCATGTCAAAGCCGTCCACAAACACACACACACACAAATTATGTGCTCCTTCGAAAACATGGCATTCCACCTTCATCATTTCCATCCTCATACATCACATCTCTCTCCTGACTCTATTCCTCCTCCATCACCTTTCTAAACCTTTTCTTCCTCTCTTCACTCTGCCCACACAGATGTTGTTTTCTTCTCTGTGGCTGTTGATGCGGGATTACTGTACTGTGTGCGATACATGTTGCATGAAGCCGAACACACACTCTTGTTCTTGAGCTAACATCCGTCAGGCCTCCTTCTGCTTTTGTTAATACACAGGCTAATGCAAAATGGGCCAAAGCTGTTCCTGTCACCCTAAATGATGCAGCTAGAACAAGTTTATCACACCCACACACACACAATCTCAGTGAAAACACAGGTCAGACGAGGTCTGCAGGTGCAAAATAGAAAGATCTTGTGGAGAGGAAGAGTGATGGAGAGAGAAAGCAAGAAAGAGAGACTGATGGCTGACCTGATGAAATGGAGAGAGTTTAATGGTGACACAGGCATTTCCCTGCATTCCATAAAGAATATATAATAATAACCAAAGCTCTTATATTAATTTGCTGCTTAAAATTAGCTTTTCTTTACAGTAATGTCACTTGGTTTGATATATATATATATATATATATATATATATATATATATATATATATATATATATATATATATATATATATATATATATATATATATATATATGATGCAATGACATTTTATATGTTAATTGTGGCTGATGTGTCAAGCTACATTTCAGGCCACAGTATTTATTTGAATTGTACAAATTATTAATGTTAGTTTTTTTGTTTTTAAATTAAATGTTACTTTAGGATAGTATTTTAAAATAAAATTCTATCATTTTAAACCTAACAAACCTCTTTTGTGAAATGTTTTGCTTAAAGTATGCATTTCTTCAAACTAAATGCCACGTGATTTGATGTATTTTTGATGTATTAATTCACTTTAATTGTGAATTAAGTGTCCAAATACTTTTCGCATCAGTTTATTTTGATTTTAAATATTAATAATGTTTATCTTTTATTTATTTTATTTTATATAAAAATTTTCTTATTTTATTTTATTCTGAAATTAAATTTTACCTTAAAATATTTTAAATTAATTTAAAGTTTGCCAATAGATATGATACATTTTTATATATTAATACACTATAAGTGTGACTTAAGTGTCTAAATACTTTTTTTGTAGCCATTGTATTTATTCTAATTTCACTATTTTTTATTGTATTTTATTTATTTATGAATACTATTTAAATACAATTTAAATGTATTATATTTTTATTTTTATGAATACTATTTAAGTACATAAATACAATTTAAAATACAACTTTTTTTATTAAATTAATTTAATTTTAGTTTAATTTCATGTAATTTAAATTAGGAAAGTGAGAAGTTCACTAACTTAAAGTTCACTAACATAAAGCTGATGCTGATTTATGAGGTCTTGACTTTGTTGTTATGGTTCTATGCAGACTGTAAAAAGCGAGTTTTCAGTGAACTGATGGTAAAGTGTGTGATTTGTGTGTTGACAGCCGTGAGCTGCTGCAGGAAGTGCTGGACTCAGACCTCAGCAATGATGCGTTTCCCTTCTCCACACACAAGATAGTGTACACTGCTGGACACAAGGTAACGCTCTCTCTTTCTTCCTGTCCTCCATCTTCGTGCACGAACCCTGAAGGAGTGTATTTGCCACATAAATACTCCATCATATATGTCCAGCTCATTTTTTGATCATGTCTTTGGTCATATTTATCGTAAGAATCCTCTCTTAATAAATACATCAAAAATAGCTCTGTCTGACTCTCTCAGACACATTTGCTCACGCTCTAATTAGTGACACCTGCTTCAGCAAAGCATCACTATTATTATTCATCAACTTTTGTTATTTTTTCACCCCGCACCATGTGTCATAGACATGAAAGATGTGCCTCTTATGCTTATTATTGAGGAGATGTGTGCTGATTTATGCATATTGCAGCTAGATGAGCAGGTGTTTCACATTATAACTGTTACTGTAATGTACATTTTTACCGAAATGCTGTATTGACCAATCAGCACCCAGAACTGGTAGATTGTATTGTGTTTTATTTTTTATTTATTTGTTTATTCCCACTACTCATTGTCTCTGTCAGTCTCATGGACACTTTCTGTGTGTGTGTGTGTGTGTGTGTGTGTGTGTGTGTGTGTGTGTGTGTGTGTGTGTGTGTGTGTGTGTGTGTGTGTTGCACGTCAGACAGATGGTCTACTTCCACTCTTGTGACTAACATAGACACACAGCTCTATTGGCTGACGGCTGGTGTCATCCTCTTTAATCTCTGCTCACTCCTTCACTCTCTTTCTCTCTCACACCTCAGAAGGTGGTCATTTATAACAGTGTATATCAAGAAAAGCAAAGCCAAAAAAAAAAAAAAAAAGTTTAAAAAGTTTGCAATTTATGCAGTTAATAGAATCAAGCACCATTGATATTTATGCATACATTAGACATTACATTACAGTAAATTAATTTTCTTTGTAGATGCTTATTAATCAAAGACTTCCACCTGACTGGTGATGAATTTAAACAACATAATTTAAACCTAATCGAGGAATATAGACTTTGAGCTTGAGGTCAGTCAGTTCATGGAAGTGAGCAGGAATGATTCATTCATTTAAAAGATTTGTTTAAAAGCACCAATATGATGGAGACAGTAAATCATTATACAGTACATGCATTTTTCAATAATTTCATAATCACAGATAAATATAAATACATTTTTTATGATTATTTCTAGAGCAGCAATTGGTAAACATAATACTGTATTTTAATGTACATTTTTATTAAAGATGTAACACAAAAATTTTTATTTTATTTTTTTACAGTTTCTGCCAATCTCATGCTAATCTTGAGTACCTATAGAGTAGTACTGCATCCTTCATATCTCTGAACAGTCTTTAGTTTTATCATATTTTCAAGGATTTCCACCCTTCATGACACCCTTCATACAGGGCCATACTCCACAGAAAACTTTCCGAAACTTACACGAACCCTGAAGGAGTGTATTTGCCACAGAAATACTCCATCATATATGTCCAACTCATTTTTTGATCATGTCTTTGGTCATGTTTATCGTAAGAATCCTCTCTTTATCTGTGTAAAAAAGTCAGAATGCATGAAATAGCATTAGACACCCCCTTTAACTGAGTGTTTTATTATATATATTAAATTGGAAATACTTGATTCTGTTTTGCGGCATGCATGTGTGTGTGTGTGTGTGTGTGTATATATGTATATATATATGTATATATATATATAGTATATATATATATATATGTATATAGTATATATATATTTCTGTGATATCATAAAAAAGGTTTTTAAACTTTTTATACCCTGAACCTTACAAACAGCAAAAACAGCGAATCTTCCTGAAAGAGCTGCTGGTAACACACCAACTTTGTTCCTGCAAAAAACGATAAAGACCTGTGCACTCTGACTCCCAGATACTGCAGTCGGTTTGAAACCGGTGATTTTTGCCAGCTTTTTGTTGAATATGCTTCAAGCGGTCTGTGAACGCAGATCTGCACATGGGTTATCTGAGGCTTAGACCGTAGTAGATTGTGGGTAACAGGGTCTCAAGCTGTTGAAACAACTGTCTTGAATTAGATGACAACTATTGACGGCCAGAAACGCTTCACGTGCTCACTGTATCTCCCTGCAGGTTACAGTGGAGAGCGCAATGCTTGTTTCTGGCTGATAATAGTGTCCTTCACATGATCTCAGCCCTGCCAGATTGATTTCAGCCCCTCAGGTCTGGCACAATGAACCGCTGCTCTGTGCTCACTGCAAACACACAGTAATGCACACACTCGGCTGCGTCTGGTCTGGAGAATAGCCAGGCTATTATCTAAGTGACTGTTGTGTGCTCTGCTGTTTAGGACTGTTGATTCTTCTCATTTGGCTGGCTGCTGATCTTGATCCTGGTTGAGTGTTAATGTGTGTTCGGTAAGAGAGAGAGGCAAGTACTTCAGCTCAGTTTAATGAACAGTTCAGCTTAAAGTTAATGGAGGCTAAACCGATAGACGCTTGGATAAACGTCTACTGAAACAGTATTTTCTGGCTCTATTTATAGAAAATACTTTGATGTAACTCTTGTACCGAAATATATATATATATATATATATTTATATATGATATATATATATATATATATATATATATATATATATATATTTTTTTTTTTTTTTTTTTTTCACTTTCATTATTAAAAATAAATAAAAGCATTTTGAGATTTACAACATGTACAAGACAATTTTGTGAGAAAACTTTGTAAGAGATTCATAAGAAATGTATGTTTTTATTCATCATGGTCACATTAAATTGATCAAAAGTGACAGTAAAGACATTTACGTTACCAAAAGATTTAAAAAAAAATGCTGTTCTTTTGAACTTTAGTTTTGACAAAGAATTCTGAAGAAAAAGTTATCACACTTTCCACAAAAAATGTTAAGCAGCAAATGCTGTTTGATAATCATCAGAAATGTTTCTTTAGGATAAAATTATTATGTTATGTTGATTTCTGAAGGATCATGTGACACTGAAGACTGGAGTAATGATGCTGAAAATTCAGCTTTGATCACAGAAATAAATTTAAGTTTAAAATATATTGACATAGAAAACAGTTTCTGTGAATTTTAATAATATTTCATAGTATTCCAGTTTTTACTGGTTTTTTTTTTTTTTTTTTTTTTGATCAAATAAATTCAGCCTTGGTCAAGTCAAGTCAAGTCACCTTTATTTATATAGCCCTTTAAACAAAAAAGATTGTGTCAAAGCAACTGAACAACATTAATTAGGAAAACAGTGTGTCAATAATGCAAAATGACAGTTAAAGGCAGTTCATCATTGAAGCTCAGTTCAGTTTAAATAGTATCTGTGGAATAATTTGCAATCAAGTCAACAATATCGCTGTAAATGAAGTGTCCCCAACTAAGCAAGCCAGAGGCGACAGCGACAAGGAACCAAAACTCCATCGGTGATAGAATGGAGAAAAAACCTTGGGAGAAACCAGGCTCAGTCGGGGGGCCAGTTCTCCTCTGACCAGACGAAACCAGCAGATCAATTCCAGGCTGCAGCAAAGTCAGATTGTGCAGAAGAATCATCTGTTTACTGTGGTGTTTTAGGGGTGGTGTTCTTATACGAGGTCTTTACAGGTGATCTGTCTCTGGGGCTCTAGTTTTCCTGGTCTCCGCTGTCTTTCAGGGCTGTAGAGGTCCTTTCTAGGTGCTGATCCACCATCTGGGTTGGATACGTACTGGATCCGGGTGACTGCAGTGACCCTCTGACTTGGATACAGACTGGATCTGGTGGCTATGGTGACCTCGGAATAAGAGAGAAACAGACTAATATTAGCGTAGATGCCATTCTTTTAATGATGTAGCAAGTACATCGGGTGTTATGGGAAGTGTTCCCGGTTCCGGTTTACCTAATTAATGCAGCCTAAAAATCTTTTAACGGATTTGGTTATTAGAAGTGTATTAGTGTGTTATGTGTAAGCCAGGTTAAAGAGATAGGTCTTTAATCTAGATTTAAACTGCAAGAGTGTATCTGCCTCCAGAACAATGTTAGGTAGGTTATTCCAGAGTTTAGGCGCTAAATAGGAAAAGGATCTGCCGACGCAATTGACTTTGATATTCTAGGTATTAGCAAATTGCCAGAGTTTTGAGAACGCAGTGGACGTCGTGGACCATAATGTAACAAGAGCTCATTCAAATGCTGAGGTGCTAAACCATTCAGGGCTTTATAAGTAATAAGCAAGATTTTAAAATCTATACAATGTTTGATAGGGAGCCAGTGCAGTGTTGACAGAACCGGGCTAATATGGTCATACTTCCTGGTTCTAGTAAGAACTCTACCTGCTGCATTTTGAACCAGCTGGAGTTTGTTTACTAAGTGTGCAGAACAACCACCCAATAAAGCATTACAATAATCTAACCTTGAGGTCATAAACGCATGGATTAACATTTCTGCATTTGACATTAAGGCCGTAATTTAGATATATTTTTGAGATGGAAAAATGCAGTTCCTTAGAAATGGCTTTCAAAGCAAAGATTGCTATCAAATAGCACACCTAGGTTCCTAACTGATGTCGAAGAATTGACAGAGCATCCATCAAGTCTTAGACAGCGTTCTAGGTTATTACATGCAGAGCTTTTAGGTCCTATAATTAACACCTCTGTTTTTTCAGAATTTAGCAGTAAGAAATTACTCATCATCCAGTTTTTTTTTATATCGACTATGCATTCCATTCCATTCCATCAAATTGGTATGTTTCGCCAGGCAGCGAAGAAACATAGAGCTGAGTATCATCAGCATAACAGTGAAAGCTAACACCGTGTTTCCTGGTGATATTTCCCAAGGGTAACATGTAAAGCGTGAAGAGTAACGGCCCTAGTACTGAGCATTGAGGTACTTCATACTGCCCTTGTGATCGATATGATACCTCTTCATTCACTGCTACGAATTGATGGCGGTCATATAAGTACAATTTAAACCATGCTAATGCACTTCCATTAATGCCAACAAAGTGTTCTAGTCTATGCAAAAGAATGGTGTGGTCAATAGTGTCGAACGCAGCACTAAGATCCAATAGCACTAGTAGAGAGATACAACCAAGATCAGATGATAAGAGCAGGTCATGTGTAACCCTAAGGAGAGCAGTCTCAGTACTATGATACGGTCTAAATCCTGACTGGAAATCATCACAGATACCATTTTTCTCTAAGAAGGAATATAATTGTGAGGATACTACCTTTTCTAGTATCTTGGAAAGAAAAGGGAGATTCGAGATCGATCTATAATTAACTAGTTCTTTGGGGTCAATGTGGTTTTTTGATGAGAGGCTTAATAACAGCCAGTTTGAAGGTTTTGGGGACATATCCTAAAAACAATAAGGAATTAATAATAGTCAGAAGACTATTTATAATACACACTTGTTGATGCTTTATTTTTCGTTAATTTAGCCACTGTATTGAATAAATACCTGGGGTTATGTTTGTTTTCTTCTAAAAGAGACGAAAAGTAATCAGACCTAGCAGTTTTTAATGCTTTTCTGTGGGATAGGTAACTTTACCTCCAAGCAATACGAAATACCTCTAGTTTTGTTTTCCTCCAGCTGCGCTCCATTTTCTGGGCTGCTTTCTTTAGGGTTCGAGTGTGCCCATTATACCGTGGTGTTAGACTGTTTTCCTTAACCTTACTTGGTGAGCAGAAGACTTCATTTATTTATATTTTTTGATAACCGTTCCCAAACTTTTGCATGGTATTGTCTATTTATTTATTCATTTTTTATTTAATTTTTTTTGAATGGAAACAGATATCCAAAGGTTTTCTGAGAAAGTCAAAATTTTTATTTTAGTATTCTTGAATAATCTAAAAAAAAATACTTTTATCATACTAGCATACTATTTTAGACTATGTTCTACTTTTGTCCTGTTTAGTCTCATCTGTCTTGGTTTTAACCTCTAACACCCATAAGGGATTTTTAAGGGCCAAGCACTGAACTATTCCAGAGAGCCGTGTACTGAAACAAACTACAGTACACTCATGTACACACACTCTTTCTAATTTCTCTTCTGCATTTAGCATAAAATAGTCCTTCCTTTCCTTGTGTTTATAGGTGAGGGCCATGCGGTTGTCGTTCGTGGGTGAGATGGGCTGGGAGCTTCACATCCCTAAAGAGTCCTGTCAGCCTGTCTACCACGCTGTCATGGCCGCAGGGGCCAAGTATGGCATCTGTAATGCCGGCTACAGGGCCATTGATTCCTTGAGCATTGAGAAAGGTAAGGGTGAATGTAATTATTATTACTATCACTGAAATTCACTGTCACTATCAATAGTATTTTGACTTGGGTCAGTAAGAAACCATCCAAAACACCCTAGTTACCACACAAACACTCTGCAGTGCCCTGGCAATCATTAGCTTGTGCTACATTTTGCATAGTATTACTAAAAAAAATTTCTGGAAACATAAAAGTCTAGTTCAGTAGTAAACGACATTTGATGTTTTCACATCTTCTCATGCATTATGAGTGTTGGCTAGTGAAAGCGTGCTTTTAGTGTGTCAAGATCAGTTGATTTACCGTGAGGTTTTGTTGATGACATTGTTTGGGCTGCTAGAGTTTGATTCTCGATCAATCTGGAATCTCGATTCATCTGAGATACATTTTCGATTCACCCTGCAAGCATAAAACATCAGTGTATCGCTCTCCAGTAGAGCCACATACTGTTTATAATTCATTCTTAGTGCTTCTTTCAGCCTTAAATGGCAGTTTTTCTGCAGCAGCATTGGTCAAGTATGCAGTAAATGCACACAGGTGGAGATAATAGTTTGGGTGTACTGTAGGCTGGTATAGGTGTGTCTTTTGCATTGAACTCTTTGTGGATTTAAGTGGAGAAGTAGACAGCGGGGCACAATAAAAACTCATTACTGCAGCTGAACACTTCATCACTTCCACTGCACTCTTGAGATTCAACTGTGTAAGAGTGCAAGATGAAGAATTAAGTCCATCTCTGTTCATGTGAATGCATCAGCATGCTAGTGATAATAGATGTGTGATTTCATGTTTAGTGTTTTTCTGCATTTGGTTATGAAATATTACTACAATTTAAAATAACTTTTTTCTATGTGAATATATTGTAAAATGTAATTTATTGCTGTGATGTAAAGCAGAATTTTCAGCATCATTACTCCAGTCTTCAGTGTCACATGATCCTTCAGAAATCATTCTAATATGCTGATATTTCCTATAATCGGCAATAATTAAAAAAAAAAAATTGTGGAAAAAGTTTTCAGTGTTCTGTAATGAATTGAAAGTCCAGAAGAACAATATTTTTTTATATATCTCTTTTGTCACTTTTGAATAATTTAATGTGCCCCTGCTGAATAAGTATTAATTTCCTTCAAAGTAAAAAAATAAAAGAAAATCTGACCTTTATTTTTTAGTGTGACCCTAAAGGATAAGTTTTTGTTTAGTTGAATGTTATGATTTACAGTTGATGAGTGAGTCCAAGCACACCAAAGAAGAGATTTCGACAAAATCATAGCTATCACTGTTAAGAATGTAGACGTAATAAAAAAGGCAGCAATATTAAGATGGTAGATTAACAGAAGGATTTATGGGTGAATGTGCCAGTGAATGGGTGCCGTCAGAATGAGAGTCCAAACAGCTGATAAAAACATAACAATAATCCACAAGCAACCCACACCACTCCAGTCCATCAGTTAACATCTTGTGATGCAAAAAGCTGCGTGTTTGTGCTGAACAAACCTGATTCTGTCTGACTTTTTCAAAAGAGGAAGTGTTATTATGGATTGTGGACTCATATTTTAGCCAGAATCGTTGGATTGATGTCAAGAATGTCTTAATGATGGATTTGTTTCTTACAAACACACAGCTTTTCACTTCACATGACATTCACTGATGGACTGGAGCATTGTGGATTACTGTGAAGAAACAAACTGGTCTACATCCTGAATGGCCTGAGCGGCACTGTTGGAGTGGAGATTTTTTTAAATAAATATCCTGGCATTAGACTAATATGCTGGTCATCACTGGTTTCATAACTTCAGGTATTTGGCCAGTTTTTTTACATTTATTTTTAATAAACCGTCTGACTTAAACGTGAATAATTGCTGTAATTCCGAACTAATGATATTATACATCCCAATATATTTGACTGATAAGGTTTTTTAAGGAGACATCTGAGTTTGACTAACACTTTCCACTTTTCATGTCCACTTAGAGCTTCATTCGTTCCTTCCATGAGTCTTAGTCAATACAAGTTCAGCAATCTAATGTTTTACATATGGCCAAAACAACTTTATAGTTTATAGAAGTTGACTTCACAACAAACTTGGATTCAGTGATGTTAATACTTTTTAGAAGCTGAAAGCAAACAGCCAATTCTGGATATGGCCTCAAGGATCTTACGTGAATGCCATGCAGTTTTTCTGGACCAGTGCTCATGTTATTATGGTATCCTCATTTGATCAGCACTGATGTGTTGTTTGAATTTCCTGCAGGAAAGTGCCAATGTTTGGTCTGGAAACTATTTTCCGCAACAGTGTTCCTGTGGGCCTGAGGCGCTCCGAATTTGGATTTGCCATTGACAAGACCATTGGCTATGGTTATATCTGCAACCCAGACGGTGGAGTGGTGAGTACCGTACAACAGCTGTCTGCCTAAAAGCTGGAATACACTATGTGATTTTTGCCCGATTTACAGTCTGGAGAAGTCAATGCTAATTGCCGAAATTCCGAGCCGGTCTTCAGATTTGAGTCGTCTGATTTCATAGGAAATCACGTAGTGTATGATGGTCACAGACTCTGATTTTTTAGCTTCAGACTTAGTTTCAGTGTATTCTAAAGGTGCGGTCACATTAGCGACATTTTATGAAGTTTCTGGGGCAAAAAGGTCCATTCGATTGTAATAGTGTAAATGTATGAAACTGAGCTCACACAGAAGTCACTTTCAAAACAAGCAGCTTTCTGTTGGTCAAAGTGGTAAATCTGCGTAGGGAAATCGTTTGCCGAAGTTCCCAATCATGTGGATTTCTGTTCACTGAGCAATGGCAAATGGGACTAAACCATATAAGGCAGCATCAAAGGCAATCCCAGAATTCACTGCATAGAATGAAAAAGTTCATCTGAGTTGGTGGATGTAGAGAGAAAGGTTTTGTTTAATACGAAAAAATGCTGATAAAAATAGATGATTTTACCAAATATTTGTGTGTGCTATGGGTCATATTTTAATTTTGGTTGACCAATTCCACTATTAGCTAACTATTAACTACAACTTTTGCCTCACTAAAATGCAAATTACTGCTTATGAACATTTAGTTAAGGTAGTTTGTGTAAGAGGTAGGATTAAGGAATTTACAAATGTTCATGCAGAATAAGGCATTAATATGTGCTTTGTACATACTTTTAAACAGCCAGTATGCTAGTAGTATGCATACTAGTAAGCAACTAGTTAATAGTGAGAATTGGTTCCTAAACCAAGGTGTGTTACCATGCTATGTATTTTAGGCATACTACTGTAGATTGCATTATTAGCATAGCAGCATGCTAATAATCACAGCATCTACAGTAACTGTATTGAAACCAGCTGTAAATCAAGTGAGATACTGCCCATGTAGACTGTTCCAAATCAGACTGTTATGAGGATCCATTTTGGCCTTATAAGTCAGCTGCCTTTGTAGGCAGTAGAGAGCAAGGCAGATAGGCTGCATACAGCTGTTTTGTGTTTTACTCACACAGTCATATCAGACATTAGAATATGAGAATGGGTCACTTCTTATCATCAACATGATATTTTAAGTACAATTGAACTGTGGCAAGTACTTCTAACAGATAAATATTAAGAAGCCCTCCCTTTTCTCTGATTTGTGTCTTGCATATGCACTCGTTTCTCTTCTATGCTGTTATGATTGAGAGCGAGTCATGCGAGTTGTTCCTCATATAGGCTAATTTAACAGGCCTGTAAAGAGCGATGATTAGATGAAGGATACTGTGTGCTATCGTCTCTGCTGAGCACATGCTGCCATTATTGTGAAGTGCTCATTTCCATTTCTTAAGTTTTAATACTTACTGTTCTGAAAGGAAAGGTGGGGCTCAGTATGGCTGGGTGCTGTGACCTAAACCTTATATCATCACATGACCAGTGTAAATAACACTGTTTTTGGTAAAAATGCATTGAACAAATGCTTAATGTAATAAACAACCTTAAACATAAATAACAAAGAAATGTATTAAAAATTAATTTATTAAATAATACAGAAAAATGTCACAAAGGTTTATCAAGTGTCAAGGTCTCTCATCCATGTATAAAATGTTTAATATACATTTGTGCTCATAAGTTTACATACCCCTTGAAGAATATGCAAAATGTTAATAATTTTCACAAAATAAGTGAGCTCATGAAAAGTGCATGTTATTTTTTTTAGTACTGTCTTGAATAAGCTATTCCACATAACGGATGTTTATATGTATACTCCACAAGACAAAATAATAACTAAATGTATAAAAATTACACACCCTTGAATATTAATACTTTGTCATTTCCTGGACAATCCATGACTGTTTTATGTTTTGTGATGGTTGTTCACGAGTCCCTTGTTTGTCCTGAACACTTAAACTGCCTGTTGTTCTTCAGAAAAATCTTCCAGCTCCTGCACATTCTTTGGGTTTCCAGCTTCTTCTGCATATCTGAACCCTTTCCAACAGTGACTGTATGATTTTGAGATCCATCTTTTCACTCGAAGACAATTGAGGGACTCATACATAACAATTACAAAAGGTCAAAACATTTACTGAGGCAACATGATGCATTAAGAGTAAACTTTTGAACAGGATGATGATGTAGATTTTTCTTATTTTTGTTCTGGTTGCTTGTCCACATTCGAAACGCTGGTCTGCCATCTCAGAGGGATCCCCAGCCTGACGCATCTGTGGGAACCACTAGTCATCCAACTACTCTGGCCATAGCAGCACCCTATTTGTACATGGCTGTGCAGAACCAGTGCGTCAGTGCTTTGAGACATGAGCGCATTATGACAAGGCACTTTGTTCCTGCTCTCCACGCTTGCTGTGGGACACGACTCTGTAACCGTAGTTGCATTGGCCTCATTCAGCAAGCCCCGGCGGCAGACAGAGACTGCAGCTGCCATCAGTCCCAGCAATCTCTGAAATGTTTTCAGGGAACGGCTCGGCCCTGCACAAAAGTGGCCAGTGTATCGTGAATGGACTGAACTCTCTGTGCTGATAAGCGCGTGAGCATGTAGGGGAAACCTTGCATCACGGAAATAAGTGCGAATGGACTTTCCCTACTCTGTTAATAGCTGACCCCCGCTCTGAGGCAGGGGCTGCTTGTTTTGAGTGAACAAGTGCATGATTGGAATTTCCACGTGTCCCGTACACACCAGATCACTGCTCTACAGCAGGGCCTGCTTACAGCGTGTGAATGAGTGAGTGACTGGAATTTCCTGAACTCTGAATGCGGCTAACCATTGCTTTGAGGCAAGGGGCTGCCACTGTCATGTGAATGAGTAAGTGATTGGGACTTCTCTGTGTTCTGTACATGGTTGGCTACTGATATCCCACAAATTAGAGAGCGATTGGAGCTCCTTCGTACTCTGCTTACAGCTGGCTTCAGCTTTGAGGCAAGGGGGTACTGATATGGACATTTTCTGTGAATGAGCGATCGAGCGACTGGATCTTCTCCATGCTCTGCACACGGCTGGCCGCTCACTGCTCTAAGGCAAGAGGCTGCTCATAGCCAGCAAATTAGTGAGAGCCTTTTTTTTTGCAGTCTGCACATGACTGGTCACTATTTTGAGGCAAGGGGCTGCTGGTATCGTGTGAATGAGCGATCGAGCGACTTGAACTTCTCCATGCTCTGTACACAGCAGGCTCCTGCTTGAATTATGCCAGTGGGGGTCTGTGAAACCCTGTATACCTCTCATAGACAGCACTGTCAGCGACAGGGCTATTTTCCTGCCAACTTCAGATGGGAGGGGTGAGGAAAACACAGGAACTGGGCCCGCACCGCTTGCTTCCGAAGTTCTTAGGGTATCGCTTAATGGCTGGTAGAAAAACGCGGGCTACACTGCATCTGTGTGGGGGCTGCCCAGGCAGAAAGGCAGTGAATATCCATTCTGGGATGGGAGGTTTAGGTAAACATAAGGGGTGTGGAATTGACACGTCACAGGCCCATCACCTAAACTTTCTGTCCCAAGCTGCTGTGCCTTCTGTCTCCACGGCTCAGCAGCAGAGGTGAGCAAGTGAATGGACAGCTTATACATACTATAAGATGTTATACTCACCGCAACACAGCAGGGAATGGCAATCCGGGCACCTTCCACTGAAGCATGTACTTTCAATGGTGTGTGATAGGTTTCTTGAAACAGCATCACTAAGTGAAGGAGAAAGATTCAAAGGTAAATTGGCGCCCAACATCACCTATATAGCAGCTGAGCCCACAAATCAGGTGAATGTTCGAACGCCATTGCTATTACAGAGCAATAGAGTGATTTCAATCAGGCTTCAGCATCTCAAGAGGAAAAGGGTTTCCCCATGTGTAATGTCGAGAGACCGACTCGATAATTGAACCCTCTTTTGTGTGAAACTACTTCCTCCCTCCATGGATTCAAATCTCAGTTTGGCAGTTTAACAGCTGAGCTCAGGTCTCTGTTACTAATTTGAAAATGTCACTTTAGAACTAATAACGAAGGAACGTTGAGTCGCTTCATTGAAAGCTTATTGTTTTTCTGTATTAAAAGCTCACTGACACACCATTTCTCAATACTAAATACTATTATTAATACTAAAAACTACTATTACATATATCAAATTTTTTTTTTTTAATAATAATATTTAATAAACGACATAAACAGCAGTCATAAAAGTTGCTAGGCAATTCAGTCAAAAGTACAAAGGCAGCGCTCTGATATACAGCATTAAAGTTACATAAAATATAACATGATGAGTTTTTCCCCTCAGCCCATGAGATTTACACAAAACAAATTATATCTCATGTTTAACCACTGTAGAGACATCAGAGCCAGCGGCAAATTCCAGAAGATCTGGCTGAAGTGAGGCTGCTCTCGACGGGTTCATGAGCACTGAACAGCCGCTGATGCCTTGGATATCTCCAAAAATGTTCAAATAGACGTTATCTTTTCTTAACAAACTGCATATTTGAAGTCTATACAACTACATTCTTGCATCCTCTTAAAAATCCTCTACATTCCGTGATGTAAAACAGTATTATTTATAAAATTATAGTGGATTTGAGCATCTGCCATGACACTCGCTGAGAGAAATACTGCAAGCAGAGTGAAATGGTTGGAATGCTACTATCACTAGAATTTTGCATGCCTGGAAAATGCCCTCAGCCAATCAGATTCAAGAACCAGAAAGGACTGTTTTTATTTATATATATATATATATATATATATATATATATATATATATATATATATATATATATATATATATATATATATATATATATAAACAGTGTGAGTGTGTGTGTTATGATGCTTGGACACAGTGGCAGCTCTAAAGTCCGTGTACTGTGAGTATGACATGATACAGGGGGATGTGTACTTAATGTTAAATGACAGAGAGCTAGATGAGGAGGGACAGATGGGGAGGTAGAGCTGACTGAGACGTCTCCATTCCACAGCATAGACGGCAGTGCTCTTGAACAGGGTTGAGCACTGATCTGATCAGACCTTTACTCTCTCTGCTCACTGCATTACACACCACTGACACATCACTGGACATAATGTCAGAGAGCTATTATTCACGGCCGAGAGACCTCGTGACTTCATGCATAAGACTTTTCATAGTTTCTTGTTCAATTTTTTAAAGTTTCCAAACCCGTGTGACTTACTTTCTACAGTGGAACACAATTTTGAAAAATGTCCTCGAGAGTTTACAAGCTTCAAAAGGACTGAATGCTTTGTAAAAGCAGCCCTTACTAGTCTCACTGCTGTGTGTGTGCACTTGGATGGGTTAAATGCAAAGCATCAATTCCGAGTATGGGTTACCATACTTGGCAAATGTCACGACTTTCACTTTTCACTTTCAATGTATTTACTTACTAGTAAATAAATACTATAATTTGTTCAAATAAATGTGGTCTTACCCCACTTTTTCATCTGTGTATCTGATTTGAAGCGGGCAGAATGCTAGAGCTAATAAAAACGTAACTGACAAAAATATCCATAATTTTTACCCTTCCTGTTAAATATTGCACTGCTAACACAACATAACATAAACAGCTTAAAGTTCAATGCTGGCAAATGACCATGGTACCATTGGATAGCTGTGCATTAAATGATTTAGATTTTTTTAAAATAAAATGACAAAATTATTATTGTTTATTCTTCAGCATTATAAACATAAGAACTATAAGACTGTGTATGTAATGGTTTTAATGAGGGAAAAACTATAGTCCCCTGATGCTTTGAATATGAAAATTTAAAAACGGAAATTGATTTAAAGATGCTGATTGTGTATATGGAGACTATATGTTATGTTGACTGCAGAATACGAATAGATATACAAATATTTAAGCAGGTCCATGCATTGAAGGACTGATTTGATTAAGTGATTTTCATTTTAGAATCATGAGTTTTTTTCCAGGAATTCAACACAATTATGAAATCTTAAAAAAACTGACTGCTTCAACAAAGCATTTATCATCAATAAATAACCTTTGATATTTTGCCTTTTTTGTGTTTGTATTTTAATACCTTTAAATACATGTTTGCAGGAGTATGTGGAGCTCAAGACACTCTGTAGAGCTTCTGTATTAATTGTATGAGCAAATAGTATGTTTTATTTGTACACTGCACAGCAGTTTTGCTTTAGTTACTATAGCTACAGCTGCTGCTTACTGCTTAATTCTTTGTAGCAATCAGTGGATCTCTACAAATGTGTCCATTAAGACTGCAATGTGCCCACTTACAGAGGTCAGGCTAGTTTTCCAGCCACTGCGTCTTGATCTCGACTCCACAGGGTAATGCCTGCAGCTCGCTCAGATTTAATTAAAAAGAGATGTAACCCCTGACAGAGAGCGAGCCGCAGGGGCACAGATAGAAAGAGAGGGATGTGAGAGCAGACTTCATTTCTATTGCATGGTTTGACACTGTGATATAAATGAAAAAACACAAATTCATGTGGATTAAAAAGAATGAAAATAAATCCATTTTATTTTAACTTCGCTTGAATTTGTCTGTGTTCACTTCACATCCAGGTGAGCCCTGATTTCGTCCGCAGCGGTGAATTCGCTCTGGAGAGGATGGGCGTCACATACAAGGCTACAGCTCACCTGAAATCTCCCTTTGACCCCGAGGACAAGCGCGTGAAGGGCATCTACGGCTGAACAAAGCCAGAATGTAGCTGATCCAGACTGATTCAGTGTATCTGAGGTAAATGTTTACAGGCCTTTATCCAACACATCAGCATTCAAGGACAGAACTGAATACACTTGATTCACCATAAAGGATCATAGAAGAACAATGCACTAATGTGAATTTCAGAAATAACCTGGTTATACAGTGTAATATCTGTGGTGTTAAATTCTTTTTTGTGTACATGTTGTGTTTTTTTTTATTTTGTACAAGTTCATTTTGTGTGATGTTTTTTATGGTTTGTGTGTGTTGGGCTATATGTTATTTCTGATTTTTTGCAACTGTTAAATTAACACTAAAAACAATAACCAATGCATTTAATGTTCTTATTGTTAATAATAGTAATTCTTTCTAAAGTCTGCCCTTTAAGCTGTCTGCTCTTTAAGTTCATTTGTTGTTTAAATGGAAAGTGTGAATTTGCAAAATGTATGCAGATTAAAACCCAATTTTTCATATTGTAAACACTGCAACTGTAATATTGATTTTATGATTCCTTATAGGAGAACATAAACTTCCATTTAAAAGTTTGGGTTATGTAAGATTTTATTTTTTTAATAGAAATTAATGCTTTTATTTAGCACTAATGATTTAAATCATCCAAAATGACAATAAAGCCATTAATAATCTTTCAAAAGACTTCTATTACAGATAAATGTCGATCTTTTGTAACTTTATATTTATTGAAAGAAAAAAAGTATCATGGTTTCCACAAAAATATGAAGCAGCACAACTGTTTTCAACATTGATAATAATCAAAAATGTTTGTTAAGCAAGAAAATCATCATATTAGAAGGATTTTTGAAGAATAATGTGACACTGAAGACTGGAGTAATGATGCTGAAAATTCAGCTTTGATCACAGGAATAAATTAAGAATTTTACAATATATTACAATAGAAAGCAATTGTTTTAAATTTTATTAATATTACACTTTTTTTGTATTTTTGATCAGATATACTGTATGCAGCCTTTGTGAGCAGAAGAAACTTTATTAATGATTAATAATAATACTCTCATGATTGCATAATGCCTACTATTTTGTTTACTGTCTTTTAAAATAGTATCATTGTGTACTGCACAATGATGTTAACTTTTCAAGTGTAATGCACCTTTATTCATATGAATGCTATTTGTATGTCCACTGCTGACCTTATATACTGCAACTTCCCACATAAATGTAATTCTACATCTTAATCTAAACACAAAACAGTACTTGGGTAATTTATTTGATAACTTTGAAGCACACATGCTCCAGGCTGCTGCATGGATGTGTTGTTGAACAGTAAAGGCTGAGCTCAGCAGGAGTCAGATGCATGTGTGGGCATCAGACGCTGCCATTGGACCTGACCTCTGTAGGGCTGTCATTCTGAGAGGACGCTCGGCCGCTTAATTCACACGGGTACAGGGCTCTCTGGAGCTCCGCCGTCACCACCGGTATCTCCTGCTTCTCCCATTCACCCTAAAAGACATTGAAAGTCAATACAAAGAAACTTCCTCATTTTAACACCGTTCAACCTGACATGACAGTGTTTTTACATGCACTAATTTTTTTCAATCCAAATAAATCCAATCCAGATTTAGATTCTAAAAGTTCTGTTAACTCTGCACTTTGTAATCCAATTCACATATTCATTTTTGAGGAAAAAAAAAAAAAACAAAGAAAGAAAGCCAGCCCAATAAGCAGAAGCAAGTTTGATTGACATGACCTGCCAGAACTAATGCTATGCTTGATATGTCTGCATGCATCTAAAAAAGACATCAGAAAAGCTGCGTCCTCAGTGGCTCTGATGTTGGGAGAAAATGAAGACTATGTGTATTATGTTCACTTTTACATCCAACTACAAAGCACCTGCATTGCTTGTTGTCGCTACAGCTGCTCAAGCGTCGAGAAAATGGCTGAGGGCGGAGATATGCTAATACAGGACAGTAGTGGGCGGGGCCTGAGCAGTATGACGTCAAAACATCTTGATAATTGAGACTATTTAGGGTTTTTTGGGTATTGAATGGATTTTTATCATTGTAGGATGGTTGTGTCCAAAGTGATTTTTTCCGATATTTTACTGCAAAAATATTGGTAATTCTCACCATGCACTCAGAGTATATTAGAATGTGTCACATCTGTCTGTTTGGGCAGTTACTGAGTCTAGCTACATAAAAATCTAAAAATTCAATGAGACTGAACCTCAAATTGTATCCTGTAATTTCACATAAGCGTATAATTGTAAATTCACACAGCTCACATGCTACTCTGGAAATGAATGACTTCTGGGCCGTTTAATGTTGCGCTTACAGGAAAGAGCTCAGCTGTGGATTGGTTGCAGTGCATTGAGATTGGGGAGGTGAGGTAGAGGGAGTTCAGCACCTCCCCGCTGAAGCCGTCCCAGGATAGCAAGGAGAACTGCTCTTCCACCGTCGTCCCGGGACAACTGCAACTCTCACGTCCTTGAAACCTACACAGATGACAATAAAACGAGACTTGAATAGGCCTCTTATTTGTATTTTTTAAATATCCACTCCAATGACCACAAAACCACTTTCATAATTCGTCTGATTCCACAAAATTGCTTTTTTTAAGCTGGAAAAATGCAATTTGCCAGTGCAAAATGGAAGAACACAAATGTCATCTGCCTGCCTTTGTTTTATTCATTGCTGAAGAAAACCTATTTCTGTTTTTTCCGTCTGATTTCGTAGAGGAAATGAAAGCATTCCTCTTGTCCTCAGGCAGTTAGTCTCAAAGGCAGATATTAGTTTGAAATGCGCTGGTTTTTGTTGTTGTAGCCTGACTGGGTCAGAGCGGTGTGATACTGCGACAGCAGTGTTTCCATTTTCAAGGTTTTCTTCTCATTGTAGGCACAGACTGTAGGAAATGACTGTCTGGGATGTGTTAGACGCTCATACAGGAAGGTTTTGTTTGCTGTTTTTGGTGCTTTAGTTCAGTCTTATGGACACGTGATGTACCTGTTGATGAGACTGAAGTATTTCTGCAGGTAATCTATGTCCACGTGGCTCTTGCACAGCTCCAGCTGTGTACGGGGGTAATAATGCACGTAATTGACACACATCTCTTCCATGATCCCAAAACCACCCTGCAGAAATGACAGAAACAAAGCCACTGGATCTGAAGTGAAAAGTGTTTCTAAAATGTTTCTTACACAAAGCTCTTATATACAGTAGCTTCAGAAGACCTGTACAGAATTGTTCAATTTCAGGCTTCAGATTTCTTGGCATAAAATAACTAAAATTAATGTTGCCTGGTATATTAGCACCAGCTTTTTGTTCATATTGTAAAAGAAATAATTCATGTTTCATGATGAGTAACTCTCCTAATGTAAGATTATGCTGCTTAATTGAGGGTTTTATTTTATTTTATGTATATATTTGGAAAAACTTATCTTCCTTGGCATTTTAATGGCATTTTTATGGAAGCCTCGTGAAAAGGTTTTTTAGTCACCTTTAAAATGCAATATGTATGAAAGCCCGTTTCTGCCACTAAATAAAAAAAATAAATAAAAAATAAGGTAATTGCATCTTTTTATATCACAAATCAGACTTTTTTTCTCAGGACTGTGTGATATAAACTCGCAGTTGTGAGAAAAAAAATAAAGTCAGAATTGTGAGATATAAACTTATTGCAAGAAAAAAAAGAATTGTTTATTCAGTGGCGGAAACGGGCTTCCATTTTGCATTTTAAAGGTGACTAAAAAAACTTTTCATGAGGGTTCTGTGTAATATTTTATTATAATATATTCAAATTTACATATATTAATTAAGTGCTGCAGATTTGATGCATATTTAATACATTTTAGATGTTTACCTGGGTGAAGTAATAATGCAAAAAAATTATCATTCAATATGACAAAAAAAAAAAATTAAATCATTTGTTAAATGAGCATCTGACAAATGAGGCTGACATCTACCAACCTCTGATGTGCTGATCACATAAAAACAATAAAAATAAATTCATAAATGATTTCTTGTGAGTTCATTATAATATATAAATGGCATATTTTATAACAAGATGCCTATTTGCGTATCTTAAATGTCTGTCTGGGTTAAGCAAGCTGGGAACTCACCCTAAGTTTAAATGTAAGTATGTTAGTGTGGCTTTAATGTAATTTGAGCAGCTCTTAATGTAAACTTGTATTATACTGTGCAGAATGATGAGAAACCTTGCCGTTTGAGAGTTTTGTCGTATTTGATTTCCAACTAATCAATCTGTAATGTCTAGACCTTCAGTTAGTCAAGCATCTCATCTGTATACCATACTAAATTATCATGAGAGAATGTATTTGATTGGTTGAACAGTGTTGGACTGAGTCAGACTTACCACGGTAGCTTTGTTCCTGTCTTCAGTGTTATACGTGCACTTTGTGACGAGAGCGTCGCCCTGTGGAGTAGACAAACGCACAAAGCAGGGATCACACATGATCAGATGGGGTTTAGCACTCAGCTATTTGTAGAACATGCTAGAATGAATGTCTCTTGGCAGGTTAGCATTAAATTGGCAGGCTCAGCGGTGTGTGTGGGAGCTTGTATTGACAGTCTAAATGCAGCAGATCTACACTTTTGTTGGTGGCTTGCTGGCTCCGGGCGTTTCCTGTAACGTCTGCAGCGTCTCTCTTTCTCTCATCTAAATACACTTCAGCTTGTACATGTGTGAGGAGCAACTTACTGGCAAAACAGTCACCATCTTCTTTAAAACACGGATAATCTGCACAAAAAAGGGAAAGGTTACAAATGTAAGTTTTTGATTGATTTTCTTTTTAATATATGTAATCAAATCAAAACAGAATATATCATTTACAGCACCCTAAGATTGTATGGGGTCAATGTTTTTGTGGTACTGAGGTACTATAGTACAGTCACTGTAGAAGATGGTGATTTACATGATAGTCCTTGTATTTTATTAAAGGCCATAGTTCATATCTAAAAAATCATGGTACATTGTTACTTTGTGATTTCAAAAAGGCAGCCCAAAAATAAACCATGGTGTGTTTAACATGTATTTCATTTATGGATTTTTATAGTGTGTGTGAGAGAGAGTGTGAGCATGGAAAATGGTGTGGGAGTGACAAAAGCATCAAGTGTTCAGGTATACCGCAGGGTATCGTGGGTAGTTGACATGTCTCAAGCCGTGAGCAGTGTGCCGCAGTGTGACGTGCTGTACTTCAACTGAACTCTTATACACTGCATTCATATCGACTGAGAGATTGAAAGGAACATGCTTACTTTTTAAAAGTATTTAAGCCAACTGCAAAAGAGTTTATCCTGCTGAAGAATTAACAAATAAATAAAACCAGTCTAAGTTGGTTGGCTGGTCTTAGCTGGTTAAAGCTTCTCCCAACCTGACCAGCTGAAGAAGTGGTCAAAACCCCTCTAAACCATCCTGCAAACCAGTTATGACCAGGCTGGAAGACCAGCTAAAACCAGCTTAGTTTTTTTAGCAGGTTGAAATAAATGGTGAACAGTTACAGCATCATAAATATACCGTACAAAAATCAGCCTATCAGAATGATTTCTGAAGGATCATGTGACACTGAAAATTGGTGTAATGATGCTGAAAATTCAGCTTTGATCACAGGAATACTGTAAATTATATTTTAAATAGAAACCATTATTTTACATTTTAATAATATTTCACAAACTTACAGGTTTTATTGTATTTTTTGATCTTATGAAAGCATCCTTGGTGAGCATAAGAGACTTCTTTCAAAAACATGCAAAAAATAAGTAACAAAATCAATTATTTCACACTGTTGAATGAAAGCGTATATGTACATTTTATCAGTTAACATCTGTTATGTGACTAAATGACTTCAGTTAATTCTCTAAATGAAGCAAGAAATTCAATATGAAAAGATCAGGACAGTAGTTGATTTTATACATTGTGAATTGATTGGGTGTTCCATTCCAGGTGGGTGTGGTTTCTGTGTACGTGGTCGGAGGGGATTGGCTGAAAAAATAAGAGGGCTTGATGATGTCAGTAGAAAAGAAAAGTTGTTTCATATGTGAAGTTATTACATTATGATGAAATATTTGGAATAACGTGCATGCATGAATCATGCATAATAAGACCAGGAACCTGTATAAAGTGAAATTTAAAGTGAAAAGGCATGTTTTAAATGTTCAAACTCAAACTTAGTTTAATACCTGGTAGTGAGTGCTGAAATGTTTGTCCTCCTGTACCACGTCCACCTCTCTGCCTCCTCGTACCAGGACGGTCCTCACCCCGAGTCCAGCCAGATGAGTGTGCAGCTGGGACGCAAAGATGTGTACACCACCTACAGGAAGAGCCTGCAGGACAGAAAACACCACTTCAATAATTAATATTTGAACTATATTTTTACATTGTATGAAGAAATTGTGATTAATTTTAATGTTAGAGTGTTGCCGGCATGTTCTGAGTGGTCACTTTTTGCATAATTTGCCTTAACAAGCCATGATTTGAACTTAAAGATATACAGTATTCCTTCTTATATAGCTATGTTTTTAATATTATTTATCTAGTTGATGAGCTTTTTCCACTGTGAGCTGGTTTATAAGACTTTTTTTTACACCATAAATAAGTGTTTTTCTTTTTTTTAATGGGGAGTCTCTTGTGATTGCATAATTTGGTGAATATTGGCCTTAATCTGTTTTCAGGAAGCCACTCAATGTGTTTTAGTTGAATTCAAAGCCTGCATGCATGAATTTATTCGGCTGGCTTGAGTGAAGTGCAGTGTTTAGGAGTGTTTGTGAGGCGCGTGGACCGTCTGTGTGCATTTGGCGGTGCAGTAGCCAGTCAGCTGGAAAGAGCGCTGGCGGGGAGGAATGGCCATGACAGGCGTGTAGACTAGCCCCAGCTCCATGATGCCTGCGTCAAACCTCCTCAGTGATGGAGTGTACCACAAACGAATGCCTGAGGAGTCCCTCCGTCCTGTGACAAGCACACAGAATGAGTCAAGAGGAGCTGTGCATTCAGGAATGAAGGGAAGTAGACTGGAGAAATCAGAGTGATGAGTAGTTTAGGTTGAGATTGGCAAAAACATTAGTTATATATTAGTCTCAGTATACTAGCATGCTGTACTTACTATAGCTGCAGGCATACAATTTGTGCACATTGAGTGTTTCATCAACTACAGGCACTTAAAAAAACTGAAAACTATTGGTCTTATTCATTAATAATTGCATAGATTATTCATATAATTAATATCAGATTATGTAATATATGAGCAATCGTGTACCTGAGTTTAATCATTTGCATAAAACGCATCCAAACTGTCCATATAAGTTAATTCAGTGCTACCCAAAGTTTGTCTTTATTTTATTTTTTATATTTTTGTTCAAAAATTAATGATGAATCAGTATTTTATTTGTAAAAAAGAAAAGAGAAGAAAAAAATGCAGATTCATGCTCAGGGTTTTTTTTTTTTTTTTTTAACGTTTTTTTTTGTTTGTTTGTTTTTAATTTTTTGGGTTTTTTTACAAGTAGCATTTTTTTAATACAATTGCAATTCAATTCAGTGTGCTTCACTGGAGGTAACATCTGCCACAATTTCTACCATCTCCTTCATTTATTTAGGCTGACAAAAGGTAAGACATAATCTACTCAAAACTACATTAAAAATGCTAAATAAGTGGTTTTACTTGATAAATGAAGTAAATACATAATGAGGTCATTGCTAGAATTCTAGCATTCTTACATAATGTCCACTATTTCACAGGCTATTTTTTAAGAATTGCTAAGAAGTGTATAGTGTACAGTATATACTGTGATGATGCAGCATTCTGAACATAGTCTTAACCAACTGGGCTGAGGTGCATCTTTGGCACAATTTGTGTTCTGCATACCTGATATAAGGAGAGGGTTGTGGTAATGAACTTCAAGCCGAAGGAACCTAGAAGAACCTTCTCCTCCCAGAGGCAAACCAGCATCAGCAGGGTAGTAGAATGGCTGCGTGTAGATAAGATTAATTGTGGTGCAGAGTAGCTTCTGCTTAATGCTTTGCAGGCTAAAAGATATTTAAGCCAATGCACAAGAAGCTTATGCCAACTCTGACTCAGTCAGAGCCAGAAAAGTCTTGTTCACGACCAGCGGTTTAGACTTGTACAGTAAAGGATAGCAATGAGGAAATCTAAACCCCTTATCTACTTTTAAACTCATGTGAGAAAGACCTCTTTATGTAACCGTCCTACTTCCACCTCCAGTTTCTCTCTCTATCACACTCTCCTGGCTCTCACCCACTCCCCCTCCTTCTCTCACAAGGCATTAAAAAACATTTAAAAATGAAATGATGAAAAAAATAAAAGACTAACTGCAATCTACTGAAGAAAAACATCTAAATTTTGCTACATAATCTCATCTCTCCAGCTTGACATTGGCAGCTAGCAGAACACATGATTTGTGTTTGTTTTACTCCCATGTAATCTCATTGGAGGCCCGTCTCTCTTTCTCTTTCTCTCTCTCTCTATCTCTCTCCGAGCTCGGCATCGGACCTTGGCTCCATAACTGATTTATCAGGACGCCTCTGCTTTCAGATTGGCTCACAGCTCTGCTCAAACCATGACTGGCACCTACCTAGAGTGGGCGAATTGGCACAGATAAAGCCTATCTGTATGTTTGCCTCTTAAAATGGACTCCTAAAGATGCTCATAATCATATGTTCTGTTTTTAGCTTGCAAACTTAGCACTAAAGAGGGAGAAAATGATGTAGAAAGTGACCTCTGTGGATGTGATTCATGATGAAACATTGCGAAACATTGAAAGCATACAGTCAGAAAGGATAGCCATAAAAGTACTATTAAACTAAAGCGGAAGATTTTGCTCATTTCCACACATAAAGCAATTATATACTTCATAAGACTTGATATATAGCAAATGTGTCATTGAGACCAATTTTATGGTCATTTTACAGAACTTTTGTGTGTGTTTTGGAGCTTGACACACCTTAAAGGAAAAGAGCAGCATGAACATTCTTAAAAATATCTTGTTTTGTGTTCTTTAGAAGTAAGCAAGCCATACAGGTTTTGAATCGCATAGTAAGCTACTTATAACAGAATTTTCATTTTTGAGTGAACTGTCACTTTAATTCTACACTATGTAAATGCAGTGTGCAGTAGTTCACGTACCTCCGCTCCCAAGGCCCAGGCAGCCAGAACGTGTCGGCAGTAATTGAGTTTGCGGGGCTTCATCTTTGAATCACAAGAGCCGCTGTATTGAGGCACGGTGTCCATCTGAGGAGAGCATTCGAACACTTCGATGTGATGAACAATGGCTTCATTACCAGGAGTGATCACAGACTCGTACTGCAAAAGAAATAAAAATAAGAGTCATTTGTTTTCACTATTAATAACCAAGATTAAGAGATGTAAATTGATTGAGGAGAGGGAAATAAGTTAAAAACTATTTTTTAAAATTCTTTTATTCAGAGTGTGCAAAAAACAAAAACTGCTTGTTTGCTGAAAAAATGAAGAGGTGCACTGTGCAGCATAACAGAGTGCAGATCCTCAAATGGATTTAAAAAATGTTTTATCATTTAAA
This sequence comes from Cyprinus carpio, assembly GCF_018340385.1. Taxonomy (NCBI): domain Eukaryota; kingdom Metazoa; phylum Chordata; class Actinopteri; order Cypriniformes; family Cyprinidae; genus Cyprinus; species Cyprinus carpio. The sequence continues at coordinate 3,770,104 of NC_056581.1, read as the reverse complement.
GAGACATGCACCAAAACGGCTTGCTGTGAACAGAGCTGTTTTGGACTAAGTAAAAAGGTGTTGTTTTACACGACCATTGAGGAATTTTAACAAAGTATGTTGCAGTCATTTCATAAAGGCCCTTAAGAATCATACCAACTTGTGGAGAATGGTCATCCAATGTCCCCTTTAATAGAATTTGGACATACTACATCTGCTATATTGTCATGTGACCCACCAGCATCAGTTGGTTCAGTTCACTGCTATTCATAACTCTTCTCCACACTCCTAAAAATAAAGGGTCCAAAAGGTGGTTTTTACAGCGATGCCAAAGAAGAACCATTTTTGGTTCCCCAAAGAACCTTTAAGTGACCATTTCTTAAAAGAACCATTTTTTCTTAATGTGAAGAACATTTTAATAATCTAAATAACCCTTTTTCCATGAACCCAAGATTCTATGGATGTTAAAGGTTCTTCACAGAAGAAAATGGCAATAAAGAACCTTTATGCCTGATGGGATAGTAAAGTTTTCATTAAATGTGCCCTACACAATCTCAGTGGAAGTAGTAGGTCATCCAGGTACTTTTCGCCTACTGTTTTTCAAACACTATGAATTCGGACATACTACTGTTTCACCGTACTGTTTTTTCACATACTATATATTTGGCATATTCGGGCGTATCGCCTGCATTCCTTTCCATTTTTCAGCATCACATATTGAGTTTTTAAATGAGAACGAATTGTGAATGGCCCTGTAGAGGTTTGTTTAAATCCCAAACTCAAAGTCCAATGTGATTAATAGTAATATTGATGACTGCATTAGAAACTCCGTTAATTATATTCAGATCCAGTTTACATCACCCCAAAAGTGTTTTACTAAAGAGCCTTATAGTTGGTCAAAGTACCTCATATGCACCTGTTAAATAGGTATCATGTCTCTGAAAGTTCACATAGAAAGGTAAAATGTAATGTGCAAGTGGCTCCAAGATTTTCAGGTTACCATGACAATGTGGTTCTTGGGCATATTAGGCGGGAGCTGATAGATGTGGCACCAGTAAGTGGTTTCCTGTGTGGGAATGATAACATCAGGGGCCAGGACCTCCAGAGTGCGGACATCTCTCGGGAGAGCAGGGGACGGAGCGTCTGGACGCAGGAGCAGCACTCGCTGGATGCCAGGCTGGAGATGAGAAATGTTGAGCTCATGTAAAGATAGGATGGGACGCTCCAGCATGGCGTAGATGATGTGGACAGTACCTTCCTGGAAATAAGTAATTCTGTTATTATTTTTGTCATCATTTTATGTTTTTTAAGACCCATATGACTAAAGACGTTTATTCTATGGAAAAGAGCAGCCTGAACATTTGTCAAAACATCTTGTTTTGTATTTCACGGACAAAAGAAAGTCATACGGGATTGGAACGACATGATGGTGAGTAAATGAAGACAAGGTTTATATACATTTAGTTTAGACTCTTTCCTAATGCTTCCAAACATTTGAGGAGACGATACTAAATAGAGCACAAAACGTTATTCTCTAACCCAATATAATCATTCATATATCTCTTTATCCTACCTCTACCCTCTCTATCTGTTATTCTACTCTCATTTGTTTAGTAACGTGCCTCTATGATGTAGTCGTGTGGGTCGCAGGTGCTGAATGGTCTTTTGAAGAGCAGGAAGAAGCCTTCAGTGGACTGATGAGTCTCCAGCAGCTCATAGTCCTGCTGAGCGTCCAGCATCACTCTGCCTTCATTATCACTCCAAGCATCCTAAGAATATGAAATGCACTCATGAAAACACCACCTTCACTTCTTTATATCTCAACCATTCAAATGTTAGAGGTCGGTAAGTTTTAGAAGTCTCTTATGTATGGAGGACCATTTCTGCCACGGTATAAATGAGGTAATTGTAGCTTTTTCCTCACATAAATAGTCAGAATTGTGAGAAAAAGTTAGAATTGTGAGATAAAAGATGTAAACTTAGAATTGCAAGGTGATCAAACATGAAATTTGTGAGAAAATGGTCAGAATTCTGAATTTATATCTCACAATTCTGATCTTTTTTTTTTTTAAATTTCGAGCTTATATCTTGCAATTCAGAGTTAATATTGTGCAATTCTGCCCAGTTATCACATAATAGAGTTCACATCTTACTATTTTGAGTTTACATCTCGCAATTCAGACTTTTTTCTCAGAATTATGAGACAAAAGTCAGAATTGTGAGATATAATATCAGAACTGTGAGATATAAACTCACAGTTATGAGAAGAAAAACATAAACTACAAGAAACAATTACAAGAAAAACGTTAGAATTGTAAGATAAGAAGTTGCAATCACCTTTTGTATTATTTATTCCATAACAGAAACCACACACACACACACACAAATAAAAATTGTAAGATGTAAACTCAGAATTGTCACTTATAAACTCTCAAACTCTCAGTTGCAACTATTTTATACCTCTATTTTAATATGAGCTCCTTCTGAAATCATTCTAATATGATGAATTTGAGATCTTTTCAGCATTTACTGCCAGATTTTGTCCAGCCTTCAGTGTTTTGACTTGCTGTCTGTAACTCCTCTCCTTGACACACGCAACATTTATTCAAAACAGACCAAACTGTGCAGTCCAAAGGCAAAATAATGAAATAAATCATGCATAATGAATGAAGGGGGGCCTTGACACACACATGACCTTCTACTTTCAACTACTTTATTTGGGGCACGGTGGCCAAAACCCAGACATGAGCTGTTCAGCTCGATGTTAGGAAAGGGATATTGCACTATACGACTGAACAGGAGCTCTACCAGCATGTGGGTGTCTACTGTAACCGGACAATCATAACAAGATCCAGAAAGCAAGACTCTTCAGACTCAAGTGTAACAGAGAGCGGTTGCTCTGACACCGGGGTTAGAAATCTGTCATCAGTCGTTCTGTAGATCTGTAGATTTCATTTACAATACACATTTTTACACACCATTCTCTCAAAATTAGCTTCTTTTTTTTTCCTGCACTGACCCCAAAATATCCACTTCAGTAGCATTTGCATCAAACTTTTCAGTTTTATTCCTATCTATATTCTGAAAGTTTTTACTGAGGGGTTTGTTTGTTTGTTGCAAATTGATAGTATTTTCTGATTCATGGAGTGATAAAAATAGACTAGAATTTTGAACCTGGCTTCATCCAATGTTCAGATTTTTGTTCTGGAAATTTATTCCAATTAGTGCATCTTTAATGATGTAATACCTCAATATCTGTATATTTAAACATAATAGAAAAGTTGTAATAAACAACTGTCTTAATGTACTGTAATGAGTTAAATGGGGCGTATATCGTTAAATCTTGAGTATAAGGTAAATTGTTTTGATATGTTATATTTTCATTTCTTGCCATAAACATGTCATATATTATTATATATTATTTTATATGCTACTACTATTTATATACTACTACATCTACTGTATTTATTAACATAAATATTAACATTGTCATGTCATATATTATTATATATTATTTTATATGCTACTACTATTTATATACTACTACTTCTACTGTATTTATTTAGTTACTGTAAGTCAATGGGTTCCAAATTAACACTATTGGACCCCATTATCTCTCAATGAATGGACATATGGACAAAAGCAGTTGAATCATTCTTCAACTGTCTGTTAAGATGTAGATCAGCACTATGTTAAACAGTTCAAAAACAGGCGTGATGTCTGGTGGGTGTGTGTGTGGGTGGGGGGGTGTGCTTCACTTGTCATACAGCTTTGTAACAACATGAAGGTATGTAAATGATAACAAAATGATCATTTTTGAGTGAATTATCTCTTTACCAAAACAAAAACCCTCATATTGACAAGATTCTACATTATGTTGCATCAGTTTCCTGCTCATCTCAAATATGTATTTGGCAAAAGCACATAATCCTACACCATCCCTGGAGCAGATTTGCAACACCATAAGGCAAAAACCATCATAAAATCAAATCGTATAAACTAGTCTTACCCCAAAATAGGATTTGTGACCGTCGTCCCACAGAAGGACCAGGTCGGCATTTGTGGGCTCTCCCCGATCGGACATGCCTAGCAAAACACCATGGTGGAGCTCTTTGACTTTCAGCTCCAGATAGACCTCCTGGGTGGGATAGCTGATGTTCCAGGACAGCTCCAGCTGACCCGAGGGGTCTAAGGGGATGTGGTAGGCAAGGGCGGGTCTGGAGTGGACCGCAGGAGCCTGGTAGGAAGCCACCAAGAGCACCACCACAGTGGCCAAAACGGTGAGGTACATGAGGGTGACATCTTGCAAGCACAGGTCTTTGTTCAGAAGGCGCATTGCCTGTGTTGTCTTCTGCTTGAAGGCCCTTCTGTTGTTCTGTAGTAGGACGTCTTTGGGCTTTCCTGAAGATATTCTTTTGCCTCTTGTTGTAAAAATGTTTGATTTGATTTCACTGCAGTAGCGTTCACTCCTTTATCGCTACTGTTGTTCTTGAGCATCTCTGTTGATTTTTCTTATCTTGACTTCTTAGACCCGGCTTCAGTTTGATGTCTCAGTTGGTAGGTGTCCACTGTTCCTCATGTTGGTCCACTTCTGTTGTGCTGTGGACTCTCTCTGGCTTTTAAGAGCACGACCCTGTGACAGCCTCTACTTTATCCTGCCTTAATTGTATTAGTTGGGTTAACGAAAATTCAATTGTTTATTTTGCCCTCTGGTCAAACTTTTTCCCAACATCTGCTTGTTGTGAGCAAGCAGGGCCGATTTCTGCAATGCAAACTTTTTTCGTTGATGTAGATGTGAATATGTATTATGAAAAATAGCTGACTTGTAAGGTGGTTTGTGATGTTAGATTGCATTAGGTTAAATGCATTTAATTATTTTGCATTTGCCTGTTGCTTGTTACATGTACTTAGCAATAACAGTATAATTATGCATATTTATACAATGAAAAATTACAAGCAACTATAGCCTAATCCTAAACCTACTCCTAAATATAATAATTAATATTGTGCGATTACAGTAGGGATGCCTTAAAATAAAGTGTAACCAAAACTGTATTTATTTATTGATGGATCAGGTTCATGCTTTTATTAATTTTATGAAAACTAATTATAAACAAAATCTCAACTTGATAAAACATATAAAAGACCTTTTATGAAAAATGTTACTGTTTGGAGTATAAACATAAATACAGTGAATTTTCAAATGCAGAACTTTTCAAACTGATGTGCACATTGTGGAAGTACACATCTGTCTCATTTTCTATAATTATTTTAATCTTTTTTGTTTTAATTATTATTACTACAATATAGCATTGATGTCTCTGGGACCATCAAAATGAGGCTTTATAGTCCATAACAACCATTATGATTCATCAATACTGAGATCAGAGATGTCTATTGGGTGCCTGGGAAGGATGTTTTTTCTTTAGCGGGAAATAAAATGCTGCGCATTAGAGAGCATAAATGTCAAGTTATTGCGGTTAATGGAAACAAAAAACACTAATTAAGCTCTAAATGAATGTGCTATTAGCTGCTTCCATCTTTTTCAGTGATCTCCAGTGTGAGGAAGAGAGGTTTGGTCAGATCATTAGACAAGCAATGGCTGTATAGACTTTAAATTGATTGACCTTTGCATGTAACATATAGTTTATAGTATATTTTAATGTTTAGTTTTAAAAATTATCTGTATATCTATCTGTCTGTTTTGTATATTGTCAAAAATATGTTCTTATAGAATTTTGTAAACCTATTTTGCATCATATATTATATAGTATTATAACTATATTTGTATTTGTATGACATGTTTGCTTATGGCATATTTAATTAATGTGTATATATACACATTGTATATATAGAGTATACATGCACATTTAAAAATTATGTATTATTATTAATATTTTAGTATAGTTTTAGTATTAATAGTACCTAGCTGTATTTTGATTATTAATTTATATTACGTATACTGCAGTATATATTATATTAACAACGTACATTAATAGTGTAAGTATATTTGTATAACTGCGGCATGGTTACCTTGCGAGCTTTATATCCGCACAGTATTATTTAACAGCATGTGTGACAGATGTGTGCTCTGCTGTTTGTTTGGAGAAAGATTATTTCTAATGGCCGGGCTTCTGGAAGGAAACACCTGTGCCTTCATCCTTTCACTGGTTTATAAGAAATTAAAAGATATTAAGATGAAACACTCACAGTAACAATCTTAACACACATGTTCAAAAGCCTTGGAGCCAAAGGGACATGGTGCAGCTGCTGCCAATTGTGTCATCTCAATCAAGAAACATGGAGAGCTTGTCTGAGGGATAAAGGTTATTTAGGTCCCTGTGGCAGTGGCATGAGGTAGTGTGAATGTGGGAGGGGCAAGACAAGAACAGATGCTGGTCTGATCCGCTAATGAAATGAAGTTATGGGGCCAAAGGGGTGTTCGGTGCCCCGGAGACATGACTGTTCCTCGATTCGGAGCAACAGATCATCAGGCTTATGACACGCTGAACCCAGCCTGATCTGGACCTAAAGGAAAAAACAAGTAGAACTGGATTCTGTATTTTTGTTGCCAGAGTAGTGTGAGTGGTTGTCAGGGTGAGGCTTAATGGTTACCAAGGTGTTCTGAATGTTTTGTTTTTGCTATTTTGAGTTGCTATGTAGTTGCTATGGGTGATTTCTAGGCTTACTAGTTAAAGTCAAAAGAGAGAAAGAAAAAGAAAATGAGAAAGAGAAATTACAACAGGGAAAGTGCAGAATGAAAGGAAAATAGAAAACAAATATAAGGATCAAAATTTGTTGTCCCTGAAACAGAAAATGTTTTTCTTTTCTTTCATGTTTTGCTTTGTTTTGTGTTTTAGCTTTGCTTTGTTTTACAAATAAGATTAAAAATATGTTGTTTTGCTTTGTTTTACAAAGGAAAAAAAGGTTTTAAAAAGTAAAAAAACAAAAACAAAGTCCTTAAAGGGGTCATGCGATGCGATTTCAAATTTTCCTTTCTCTTTGGAGCGTTACAAGCTCTTGGTGAATAAAGAATGTCTGTAAAGTTGCAAAGACTAAAGTCTCAAATACAAAGAGATATTCTTTATCAAAGTTAAGACTCTGCCACGCCCCCTAAAATGACTTGTTCTATCACATCTCTACGTCACTATGTGGAAATATTTGCATAATGCCGCCCAAATGTTTACGCAAAGAAAGAAGGCGTGGTTTCAGTAACCGCAGTTAGTGTTGAAGCAGCCGTGTCAGGGAGATGCTGTGTGTATCTAGGCGAAACCAAAAGCACTTTATTTGGCCTTCCGAAACTAGATGCATTTAGGAATCTTTAAGATTACTTACAGCAGAACATCAACGCATTTTATGGACAACCGTTTCTTGAACCTAGGATTTAAGGTGATTCTTACAATCTGGCACTTCTGAATCCGCTATACTGTAAGTATGTTTTGTTATTAAAGTATCTGCTATTGACTGTTCAAATATAGTGTTTTGCGTGTCGTGTTTCTGTGTGTGTGTGTTTGTGTGTGTGTGTGTGTGAGAGAGAGGATCACACAGTGGAGTCAGCTGTCTTAACCGTCCGTGGCTTGTGTACTGCAAACACATACGAGCTTCATCACTGTGTCTGTCACAAGAATCTGTTCCCCTTTTGGGCTTGAACTAATGGTAAAACTAAGGACATTATTAACTGTCTTTATATTTATTTTGAAAGATGAAGCTTGCGATTATGGAAAGAGGCGTTACATTTTCGACGAGTGCTTGCGGTGATCGGCCAATCACAATGCACTGGGTCAGTTGGCCAGTCAGAGCAGACTTCGCTTGTCAGAAAGAGGGACTTTGTAGAAAACGATGCATTTGAGAGGGAATGAGATAATGTACAGTATTTGAAAAATAATGTGTTTTTTGAACATTGAAGCATGTCAACATATTCTGTTACACCAAATACACAAAATAATGATCTTTAAAAAAGCATCATATGACCCCTTTAAAATCATTTTATAACTATGTTGAACTGCACATACCAAAAACATCATAAATATAACAAGAGATCCAAAGTGTAGAAAATGCCCAGAAAATTTCCCAAACTTTGCAAATATTTTTGGATAATTTCTGGACATTTTCCACCCCTTTGCAACCCTAAAAAAAACACATTAATTATTAGAAATATTGGTTAAATATTGGTTTCTATTATTTAGATTTTGGTCTCTTGAATTTCCATGGTTTCATGCTCTCAACACTCAATAATTCATTGCACAAAACCCATATTTATTCATGTTGCAAGTGAATGTGTATGCAGTGTGAATAAGTCTTTAATTTGGTTTTAATTTATTTATTATAACCTGGACATGATAACGTACATAGTAGATTCCAGCCTAATTTGACTGGAATCTACTGAGCAACAGATGAATTTGCTTCAAAATGCTGTAGAGTTTAATTGCACCGTCCCTTTATGACTACAACAAAAGATAAGGGAAGCATTTTTCATCTATTTTAGTTAATAATCCAAGTTATTAACCTTTAAAATCTTCTTATGCATGATTATATGGTTAGTTGCATGGTACTATTCACATTCTGCTTTGTTATTTCCCTTTCCCTTGCTGTTACGATCAGAACAGACCTTCAGCTCATTTTAGGTCGTGACCCATCAATTTTAGTGTATATTTTGCATGTCACACACACATGAATGTCACAAAGGGTGGATGAGCACTTGCAGACACACACCATTGAGGAGTCAGAAGGCCTGAGGCTCAAACTGACATTATCCAGCTTAGAACAGTCAGTCAATAAGTATTACCTCAAACACACTAAACGCACAGAGAGAGAGAGAGAGAGAGAGAGAGAGAGAGAGAGAGAGACGTATCAGACGTATCAGCGCTGGTTCTGTTACTTTCCTTCTGGTCATGTATAATGCACAGCCTTGCACTATAATAGAGCTTAATATGTAAGGGTTGAATAATTAATGTAATAAAAAGTACTTTTAATTTGTAAAACTTGCCTTTTTTTAGAAGAACTAAGTGTGGACCGTCTTAGTGTTGAAGTGAAATCTTCTCTGTGAGATGTATGCTACTGTTCAAAAGTTTGGAGTCAGAATGATTTTTAATCTGTTTGAAAGAAGTCTCTTTTGTTCACTAAGGCTGATCAAAAATACAGTAAAATAAGGAATATTGTGAAATATTTTTTGCAATTTCAAATAAGTGTGTTGCGTATTAATTTATTTTAAAATGTAATTTATTCCTGTGAGTTAAACCTAATTTTCAGCATCATTACTCCAGTCTTCAGTGTCACATGATCCTTCAGAAATCATTCTGATATGCTGATTTGCTGCTCGAGAAACATTTCATTATTATCATCAATGATGAAAACAGTTTTTGTTTTCAGGATTCTTTGATGAACAGAAAGTTCAAAAGAACACATTTATTTGAAATAGAAATCTTTTGTAACTTACAAATGTCTTTACATTCAAATCACAAAACACTAAACTTTTGAATAGTAGTGTAAATTACATTAGCTAAAAGAACCAATGGCTTTGTTATTTACGCTATTTATTTATTAATTTATTTATTTATTATTCGTTACGTATTTATTTATTGTTATTGTATGTGCGCTAGCTGGACACGTTTGAAAAATAAAAATAAAAATAGCTGGTACCAGACAATAATAACTGACACAACACACTAAAAACAATAAATCCACAAAAATACAAATTCACCTGTACAACTGCTTAAGGAGATTGTATGAAAACATGTGAAGGGAATCATACAACATCATGTAAATAATCCACCAATTTACCAAAATGTAAAATACTTATATTATTGATATTGGTTAAATTAGTAGAGCGGATCACTCCTGTTGTCCTGACAAACACTTTAACCACTCAAGATGAAGTTATGATGAAAAAAAGCTGGAGAAAAAGCTGGCAAAGCTTTGAACCTTTCTAAGAGCACTTTGAAGTCTATAACCCAACCATCAAACAGCAGGGATAGCATCGAACATTAAGCTCTGAAGCTGCAGCTTTCAGAAGAAAGATCTGGAAAGCTTATTGCCATAATGGAAAACATAGATGGAGAATTTGATGCCAGATTGAGGCACGTCATTGAGAAGAGCCACTTTTAATCATTCAGAGATCTGATTGTATCTGATTAATTTGGTTGCTATTCTTCACTGTATAAACAAAATGCATTGCTGCCGTTAATCCATTCTGTGAGTCCATTCTGTGCCGTCAGATGGAGAACCGGCCACATTACAGCTGAGTCCTTGCTGTGTATGTATCCTACAAGTCATTATCATGCTGGCCATAATCAATGAGCAGGCCTTACAGATGGGCTACTGCTTATCTTGGCCTTCATCCAGCTCCACTGGGTGGCTCTTTTGTTCAGTATTCAGAACAACCTTACGGCCAGATTTCAGCAGATAAGGAGTTGAAGGAAATCTGCGGCTGACATGACATGATCATCTACAGTAGATCTTTTGTCAACATTTCGCACAAGAGAAAGGAAGACTGTGAGGATGGGTGTGTAATTCTCAACACTCATCTCTCCAACCAAGAATTATATGCGCTGTTGACTGTAAACAGCTGCTGTTTCCATCAAATTGCAAATCGGGAAAGAGCACTCAATGAGAAATGAAAATATGACTTACACACTGTCTTATCACTTCACAACAGCTGGCTTGGTCCTCTTTGATGTCTTGCACAAAAGTGAAAATGTGAAACGCTGCATTTGTAAATGTAGCTGACAATACAGTAAATGCTTATTGAGGAATCAAATATACAGTTTAAAATGTAAATTAAGATGTTTATGACTATAAATACAGCTTACAGGTGTTAAAAGTGAAGTCCATAGCTTTTGGATGGTAGATTTTTAAAGCTATCCCAGTGTTGATATGCAAAGACAGCTACTGTATAAGTAAATGTAAAGCTTATTTCCCCTGAAAAGTGTGGCATTATCAACACATCACTGTCTGTTTTAGCAATTCAACTTGACCAGTGGTGAGTTTAGGGTGGGACCATCTGTTTGTTCGACTAATGACAGAAATGGGGGAGTGTTCAGACCATGTCTATTTGGTGATGCTTAGTGAGACAGGAATTCAACTTTAATCTCACAATAACATTTTAAATAACTAGGCCTTCAATTTTTCCCCATTTTGAATAAAATTGTGGACTAAAATAAAGCAATAAGTCACACGAAGCCTTGGCTTTACTGACATATTTACCACTGTATTTTACCAAGGCTTTTATCCACCTTGTTTTGCAACACAGAACTAAGCTATTTTCTGTGAATGTGCAAGACTTTATTAGCAGCTCTTGGTAATTAAATAGAAGAATAACGAAGTGCAGTAAATGGTAAAACTATCTCCACAACTAACCGGTGTTAATGAATAGGATAATACATTAAAATGATAACAAATACCATTTGCAATATCAAGCATCACAATATTGCAGCCCATTTCTGCCACTGAATAAAAAATAAAAAAAGGTAATTGTGACTATTTATTTCATAACTATGACTTTTTTCTTACAAATGTGAGATATAAACTCACAATTGCTAGTTATAAATTACAATTCTGAGGTAAAAAAAAAAGACAACGCAATATCTTAGTATAAAATCAGAAATGCATGATATAAAGATAAGAAAAAAATAAAGAAAAAAGTCAGAATTGCAAAAAAGTCAGAACAGCGAGTTTATGTCCCGCACTTCTGACTTTATAACAATCAATTGTGACTTTATATCACACAATTCTGACTTTATAACAAAGATAACAAAGAATTGTGAGTTCAATTCTGAGAGAAAAAGTAAGTTGCAATTACCTATTTTATTTTTTATTCAGTGGTGTAAATGGGCTTCCATAGCATAACAAACTTCTTGTACAGCAAAAAAATAACTAAAGTGAAGACACCGGAAGCGTAGCATTCATTTTACAAATGGCCACCAATCTTACGTTAAAAATAAGGTGGCAGCAACGGCAATAAAAGCCACCAATATTCAATGAATAGCTAAATTTTGCAATAATAATCGAAATAAACATTTCATCCGCAGTTCATCATCTTAACCGTATGCTGTTAACAATTTCTGGCAACATTGTTGACTTGACTGCACAGACACTAGAGGAGGACTGAACTGATCTGGATGATGACCACTGAATCAACAATGAACTGACTTTAACTGATAAACTGACTGTTTTCTGTTGTGCTCTTGCATTATCAGCACATGATTTTCCTGTTTAACACTGCAAAGCTGCTTTGACACAATCTATTGTATAAAGCGCTATTTGAATAAAGGTGACTTGACTTGATTGTTTAGGGTTTTCATGCACATTAAACACCGGTATTTCGTCACTTTGGAATTATAAAGTTCAATCTGCTTTGCTTTCTAAGCAGTTTCAAGATATTGAGCTTCAAAGTTTTTGCATTCCATATAGTGATAATGGGGACAAGTCTCTTTGATACATAAGTCCAACTTAAAAAAAAAATCACATTTGTCACAGAATAAGAATATGTGAATAACTCATTTTTGACAAAAATGGCAGGTAGAACCCTAATAAGTCCATCAGCATTCATCAACATCTTAGAACGCGGCTCATCCAATCAGAATTTAGAGTCTGACCCAATCATTGTCTATTTATTATTAACATTATTAACATAATTACAAGTTTCGCCACATAATATTTAAATTGGGCGACAATGCTTGCGTTGATCAAATAAGCAACAGTCTTAACACTGCTACTGTAAAGCGTGGCCTCAGAAAGTTTAGCGTTCATTTTAACGGCTTGATCAATCAGTGAGGCGGTATCCTAACGCCTTCCAGGGGCTCTTATGAATTTATGACGCTTCTCTGGATTCGCTGAACTCACATCACAGTTCCTGATAGCCGCGCGTCGTCAGTCAGTGACCGGAACTGTAAAACCGTCTCGTCCCACTCCGCGCGCGCGGGCAGATTTACAGCGCGCTTCAGCCGCACGAGACAAACAGCCGCAATTATCTCGCGGGAAAACACGCGCCTCGCCAAACCTAACGCGAAACCCGCATCGCGAGCTCTGAGGACAAGCACGCTGAGATCTCACAGTCCGTAGTAATTTCTCGCACAAAGAGAAGACCCTGCCATCTCCAGTGTGTATGGAGCTCGAGGCGCGTTGTGATCTGGAGCTGCGAAGGTTAGCATGTTCCGGTTGAGGACGCCTAAAGGAACAGCGGTTCATTTCACGGACCACTTCGATGCAGAACTATTTCACGCTCATTTCTTAGCACGACGGCGGATCTGAATTGGACTAGCCATTAAAAAGGACTTTTGGTTACCTGAACAAGTTTTTTTTTCTTTTCTAAATGACTATATTGTGCTCTCGGGGCTTCTCTTTTTTCCTCACACTTAAGGAACCGTCTGTGAAAAGTCGTTCAGGATGTTGACAACTCTGCGTAAATGGATATGAAATAAGGAACACTTTGATTACGCCTGGAAATCGCTTCATCTTAGTCGTGTGAGGCTGTTGAAACGCCGCGTTTATTGTTTCTCAAACCCATTCGCTTCACGTTTAAGTCGTTTTAGGACGCCGAAAGTCACTTCCGCGGACTCCATAACAGTTCTGTTGAAACTCGTTCATAAAGCTCGTGCCCGTCTCGTTCGAGCATCGTCACTTCTGCAGATGTGCTCTGGTTCAATTCTAACCATCGTGTAGGTAAGATTACCTCCTTATGGGCTTTACTGTGATTTAGTTCGATTTATTTGTGCACAATATCGTTTTTGTTGTGAAGAAACGTTCTCTATTGATTTGTGTGAACAGTAATCATTGCTAATTCGCGTTTAATGTCAATAATGCTCGGAGACATTCTCTAGTTGGCATTTTAATTATTAGCACTTTTAATGAAACTAAATTATGCCTCAAATAGCTTCAACTGCCATTGGTAGGAAGTCGCTCGCTGTCCATGGTGCTGAAGTTATGGAAAGTTGACCTGCTGAACTTGATTTAATTCAAATCGGGCGATGTTACATACATTGAGTATATCCTAGACAGATCCTTTGCACTACTGCTTCATTATAGAAGTTTTGTCTCTTTTCTTTAATTGATTTATTTATTTATTTTTCACCAAAACATCACTTCTATAGAACTTATATGAACCCCTTAGGAGAGGTTGAAATCCAGGCAAAACCAACCATTGAAAAAAAATAATTTATTCTCAATTAAAGCTCATTTTCACACATTTTCATCCAAAGAGACCCTTGGTAGTTGTTCAGTCTACAATGAGTTGTAACTGCATCATGATTTTGCATCATGGCTCTGATCGTGTGACCAGTAAGACTATCCTTCTCAACCTGTGCACTTCTTATGGTACCTCAAACATTAAGAGGCATTGAACCCGGCGTGTCACGTGCAGTCAAGCAGATATGGCAGTCTACACTCCTCCTGATTGGTGGATGTGATTTCCCATGACCCCTTGAAAGGTGCAAAGAGATTTTTCCCCCATGACATTTACGAGATGGGGCATAAAGGGGGATGGGCATTTCCAGCATAATAATGTTAAAGAATTCTCTCCACCCCCAGCCATGACCGTTCCTCCATCCATGGCCCTCCCCCGTCACATCTCTGTGTCTCTGTCACACACATATTAATCGCAAGATGCCCCATTCCAGTGACACATAGAGACATAGCATGTCTATTCCAAAGTGTCCTCTTCACAGAAGGAATAAGCCAGTGTCACATATGCAGACCTTCTTTTAACCAAATCACTTTCAAACACAGCTTTTCTGCTGTAGCGTTGGACTTGAGTGGTGTAACCAAATGTAGTCAAGTTTGTTAAGTCATATTAAATCAAATTTTCTCATAAACCTGTCAAATGAATATTGTTGTTCTCATGCCGTTATAAACCCGCACTGAAAAAAATTGGTGCTGGATTTAAATTTTTATTGAATATCACTGAAAAAAATTGCTGAAAAAAATTGGTGCTGGATTTAAATTGAATTAAACGTGAAATTTTAGAATAGAAATACTAAAATTATATTTTCTTGTAAACCTTTCTTGTCAACTTTTTTTTTTACTGTGGGTTTGACATTCTTCTCTGGAATACAAAAGAAAATAATCAGAAACATTTTTTTATTATTATTTTTGGACCCCATTGGCTTCCATTGCATGAAGTTGAAACATTCCTCAGAATATCTTCTTCCTGTTCCAAACATGAAAGAAAGCCATACAGTTTTGGAACGACATAATGGTGATTAAATGTTGATAGAATTTAGATTTTTCATTTATACTTTTCAATGATGTTAACACATAAAGCACTTTTTTTTTTTAGGTTACCTGAAAATAATGTTTTTTTTTATAATATAATATGAATGTGCTTTTCAGACACTAAAATGATTTGTATTCTGCATGCAGCAAGGTTTAGGAATAATTACAGAATGTAACAATGACTTTTTATTGCATCACCTCAAAAAGTATTGAAATATGTTAAAGTCATGCAATGTTTTTGAAGCACCTTTTACATTTAAATGGACTACGTTATTCTGACCATACGGCTTGTGTGCAGAGAAGTTTAATGATTTGGATATTTGGAGCATCATTCTTGTAACTCTTTTCTGCCAGAACCTCCAGGCTGCCTTTCACACTACATCTCCTCGCTACTCTTCCATTTATGTCCTTCACTGTGCCTGCTCTCCTCCCCCACACCGGTTGCTATGTCTCTTGCCATAAGGCCATGTCACTTCCTGTGACCGCAGACACCAGCATGGGCTTACGACACTCCTGGGAGAACATGCTGGCCAATGCCTTGCAGAATATAAATATGTTAGATGTTACAAAGATTGTTTTTAATAGAAGATGGAAGCTTGCTCACACATCCCCCAAACCTGCTTAAGCTGAATTGGAAAAGTCCCAAATCATTAACAAAATGGATTATTTCTCACATCCTTTGGTGTGGAGAAGGTTTCTCAGAAGGATCTTCTCCAAGGAGGGGCCATGTACATATAGGGATGTTGAATGTGAGACAGCAGCAGAATAACTTTTGAAGCACATAATGGTGGAATGGCTCTGGGTACGGAGTGGCCTCTTGCCAACTGGACAGGCAGAGATATAAAAAGATTAGGGTAGGAAGCAAAGTGGAAAAGAGGCTGGAGCTGTACTCAGGCGCCCTGCAGGAATAACTCTAAACACACACTATGTTATCTCACAAAAGAGTGTTTTTATGTAAGTCCTGTAAACACTTTTATCCTCTTTGTGGTGATGGAAGAAGGCTGGAGGTTGTGTACATAGCAGCTACAAGAAACTGACTCAGTCATATGCTCACTCCGGACCTCTAATGCACACACAGTCAGTCGCCCCTGAGGCCCGAGAGAGTTGAACCGCCTGTTGTTCCGGTTAAACTGAGGACAAGTCCTTTTTTCTTTATAAATCTTTTTTTTTTTAAGTTACTAGCCACTGCCAATATTTCTGATTTTTGATAATTTTCACAAAACCTTCATGGCCTCCAGAATGTCTGAACATGCAATATGTCAAAAGAAAGAACAGAGCCTCTACTTTAAAAAATAAATAAATATAGCTTCATGCATTCTTTATCAAAACTGGAATGTGTGTATCTTTCATTTAAAAAAAAAAGCAACATTTTGAACAAGAAGATGAGAAAATCGCTTTTTTTTTTTTTTTTTGTCAAAGACTACCCTGGATTGGATTCAGAATGATGATCAAAACATAGATGGAGCAGACCCCCAGATGTTACACAGTCCTACACCACTTTTTGGGTCAACACTTCATTGGGTAACATTAGGCAGTTTTGATTTATATGCTCTTTCAATCCAATTACATATAATCAGATTGAGCAAATAGTAAGCATATTTTGCGTGCTTTCCTGATGGAGGGCTCCGAGCCCCGAATATATCCCGAATCCAGAGAACTCCCCCATCCCTAGTCTGGGACGAGAATAGTTAAGAGTGAGGAATTGGGGTGGAGGAGGGATGCTGGAAAACTGCTGTTGGACAGATATATTGTGCTAGTTAAGTTGATTATCTAGACGAGATCCACCTGTGCTGAACTGATAGATTATCTGAACTACCCCCCCCCCCCCCGCCCCCCCGAACATTGTTAATAAAACATAATTTAATGTTTGATCATCACTTTATTTAAAAAATGCATCTGCTTACATATGCAATAGCTTGCTTCTGCTTCTTCTTCAGCTGCGTTTTGATCCAGACATTCAGTAAACTTGCAGAAGATGTGTAATAGCGCCTCCTACCATGTAAAGCCGGAAAATTTGTTGTGAGAGGCTAAAAATTAGCAAGATGCAATGCAAAAGTCAGACATTCATCTGCATTTTTAAACAAAATAAAAATTACAAAATTTAGCTTGTGCATGAATTCATTTTGATTCATGTATCATCATTGATGTATCTTATATGAGAATCATTTATAGTCAAACACCTGAACTATTAAGTAATATAGTTATAAATAGATATTTTTGATGAGTACATTGGGATGAGAAGTGCTCCTAAGCTAGAAGATGACTCAGGCACCCTGATATGTATATGACATGACTGGAGTGTCAGCGAATGAATCGTCTGTTCCACATTTAGCTCTTACAAAATAGAATTTGATGGTTTGAAATGAACAGGATATTGACATTCTCTTCAGGGAGTTCTGAAAAACCTATGGTTGTTCTAAATAGTTGCTATGTGATTTTTTTTTATTAAACATTATTTAATAGTAATTTTTTTATATTATTTGTCAGTTTATAGTGCAACTTATCCAGGTATTTGACATTTTCATATCTGTTGGCATAATTTTCTTGTCATTATATTGACTTATTCTGGTCAAGAACTACCCACTTAGAAAGGATGAAATCACCTGACTCACTTGTAAAACAACCATACAATTCATTTTGCTGTCAAGTGTTATTTATGAAATAGTTGATACCACAATCAAGAAAAAAAAAATCCATAAAAAGTTAAATGTAAATCAGTGTAACTCTCAGTCCTTGCATGATAGAAGTGACCATCACTGTTCCATGAGTAAATCTAATGCAAACATTTATTTTTATGCCATGAATTTATACTTTGCAGTATCTAATTAATGTAACTTTAAGCTTGAGCTGAAGATATATAGACAGTAATTATGCCTGAAGGACACGGGTCACCAATGGATGAACCCCAATGCAGAACACCTGCAATTTACAGCAGAAGCCTTTTTCACCATTGATTTGTATGAGCATGAATCACTGTGTTGTGTTGGTGAGACATGCTCAAGCAGCATACCTGTTTGCCGTTTCCATGGTGACAAGATGCCACTGTGAGTGCCCTTGAAAGATTTCATGTCTTTAGAAGGTATAGGTCATGATGACCTGGATGGACTGACTACCTGTTATTTGTGCCGAAGTGATACTAAATAGGCCTACCATATATTAGAGCTGCATGATTATGACAAATCATCATTTTCGATTAATTGCGATTATTAACGTTGATGAATAGACATTTCTGCATGTCTTTATGTAGATTGCACTAACTGCTCCACAGGGCACTTTATTATACAGCAGAAATAAAACAACTTTGGTTACTAATTATTTTGATCAAAAATAGCGAACACCAAACTGTTGGATCCATGTTTCTTGTTCAAAGTCTCGAGACACCAAACTGTTTTTGTTTACCACTATGTTAGTCATAGCAAATTCATCAGTGTCTCTCACATGGATTATTCATTCCCTCATTTAAATTTGGCTCTCTGAAAATTGGCACTATATATTATCGTAAATTTTTTTTGCAAAAGCTTCTTTTAAAATCAATGAAGCATTAAATGTCTTATTTACATCATGTCTACACTTCATTGGCTGTAATGAGACGATTTATGTGAAGTGTAGAACTGCGTAGTGTAGTGTCACATTGAGTAAATCTTTCTAGCTACAAACACACTGCAAATTATAACCTTTGATACAACTTAAATATTAATATTATGCTGTAATCCACTTTTTAAGTGACTGTGTAATCGTTGCAAATGTAATCAGAATTGTGACTATTTTTAAGATTATTTGCAATACTACCACAATATATATTTACAATTTATATATATATATATATATATATATATATATATATATATATATATATATATATATATATATATATATATATGATACCGAAAAGCAAATTTCTTGTGGAATGACAGAAACACAACTTTTAAATCAGTGCTTTGCTATAATATTCAGAATACATACATTTTTACATTTTACAAGAAAACGTGAGTGGTTTACTCGCACAAAACAAAAAAAATTAAATTGAATTATACAGGAAATATAGCTAATAATATAGCTAATCTCAAACATCCATATGGGCAAACAATGGAGAAGAAAATCCGTCTGTTTAATGATTTTTTTTCTAGTTTGTCCTCAGGCACTTCCTGTTTGCATTTTACACCCTCCCTTTCCCGACTGCAAACTTTGCATCATGAAAGATCATCCTAATGTATCAGACTGCTCGAGTAAACCAGCAGGCCCATATGAAACTGTAAATCAGTCCACATTGACATTCGAATGCACCCACTTTAGCTTTGTTTATCTGAGGTATGCATTTCTGCATATTCAATGCAATTCAAATCCAAGCTGTCCATTGCAGTCAGTTTACTTCCTGTATGCATGTGTTTGGGATACCAGAGATATTCTGCACATTAGGAAAAAGCAGTGTTTGTGTACTTTGGTAAAGGAATACATTTCCCTGCCATCATATATTCTGATAAGTGCGGGTTTAACATCAGTCCTTTATAGACTCATGTGGAAATAACCTGGGTTCATGGCCCTTCATTAATGTGGGAATGAATTATCTAATGGCATACCTGCATGCTTCATCCCTCAACACACAACTACACACACACACACTATGGATCACTCAAATAGGCCTGTGCAGTCGCCGTGGGGTTGCCAAGGGTAACACTTTATTTGTCATGAACCACAAATAGAAAGATTATGCCGGGTGCATATGGCACTGCCATGTTTCATATTATTCATCTTGAAGTGCTTTTACTGAGTTTGATGTGTGACTTAGAAATAAGAATAGGCTTTTTATTCTTCATAGTCAGCGTATGAAGACTTAGTCATGGAATTAATGTGGCATGAAAAATGCCACATTTAGTCCTAAACCAAACGTCCCTCTAAGAGAACTGATAATGATATGCCTGGTAACTTTAGCTTGTTTGTTTACTGTTAGCATTTTTTTTTTTTTTTTTGCTTGTTGATGTATGATAGTTTCAAGACTTTATTAGCACTGTAACATGAGACAACTTTAAGTCATTATAGGCTATTTAATTCTTTTGGTCTATATAAAATTGTTCTTCAGGCTCTATATTTTTTTTTACTCTTCAGGCTAAGTGTGTTGTGCTTGTCTGAACATGGATTTAATCACCCTATAAGGTTTCTTCATCGTTTTATCTCTTTTAAATTAAAGAAATTTAATTTTGACTGCAGAATGTGCAAAACTTTTAAGTTACACTATATCCGCTCTTCGGGAGTTTTATTGCACTTACTGCACATTTTAAAGCAGCTTGTGCCTTTTAGTTATTTACACACAGGCTTGGTCAAGGGTAAAATAGTTTGTCTTCCTTTTAAGGCTGACATGACTGATAAAAAATCCAATTAATCTTTCAATTTAATGTGTTGGCAAACCCTTTGTTAGTGTCGTTGATGTGTTCTATTGTATGTAGTGTTTGGTAAGATTTCAGACAGTTTAATGAACAATTATATTCCATTGCAAAAATTAGAAAACACATTTAATGGAAACGTTGCTCTCTATTGTTGTTTTTTATGCAAAATGTCTCTCTGTAGTTGCTGTTTCACATACTTCTGCTTCTATATATATATATATATATATATATATATATATATATATATATATATATATATATATATACACACACACACACACACACACATACATACATACAGGTGCATCTCAATATATTAGAATGTCGTGGAAAAGTTCATTTATTTCAGTAATTCAACTCAAATTGTGAAACTTGTGTATTAAATAAAATTAAATGCACACAGACTGAAGTAGTTTAAGTCTTTGGTTCTTTTAATTGTGATGATTTTGGCTCACATTTAACAAACACCCACCAATTCATTATCTCAACAAATCAGAATATGGTGACATGCTAATCAGCTAATAAACTCAAAACACCTGCAAAGGTTTCCTGAGCCTTCAAAATGTTCTCTCAGTTTGGTTCACTAGGCTACATCATGGAGAAGACTGCTGACCTGACAGTTGTCCAGAAGACAATCACTGACACCCTTCACAAGGAGGGTAAGCCACAAACATCCATTGCCAAAGAAGCTGGCTGTTCACAGAGTGCTGTATCCAAGCATGTTAACAGAAAGTTGAGTGGAACAAAAAGTATGGAAGAAAAAGATGCACAACCAACCGAGAGAACCGCAGCCTTATGAGGATTGTCAAGCAAAATCGATTCAAGAATTTGAGTGAACTTCACAAAGAATGGACTGAGGCTGGGGTCAAGGCATCAAGAGCCACCACACACAGACGTGTCAAGGAATTTGGCTACAGTTGTCGTATTCCTCTTCTTAAGCCACTCCTGAACCACAGACAACGTCAGAGGCGTCTTACCTGGGCTAAGGAGAAGAAGAAGACCCAGTGGTCCAAAGTCCTCTTTTCAGATGAGAGCAAGTTTCGTATTTCATTTGGAAACCAAGGTCCTAGAGTCTGGAGGAAGGGTGCACACACACACACACACACACACACACACACACACACACACACACACACACACACACACACACACACACACACACACACACACAAGGCGCGCCAAACTCCGCATTTGAACAGTCAGTAGCAAATACTTAAACTAATACCAAAACATACATACAGTAGCTGATTCAGAAGCGCCAGACTGTCGTAGCAAAGTCAGAATTACCTCCTCTCCTAGGTTCACGAAACGGTCGTCCATAAAATGCGTTGCTGTTCTGTTGTAAGTAATCTTTAAGCTTCTTAAATACATCTACTTTTGGAAGGCCAAATAAAGTGCTTTTGCTTTCGCCTAGATACACACAGCATCTGTCTGACATTGGTGATTCAACACTAACTGCGGTTACTGAAACCACGCCTCCTTTCTTTGCGTGAACATTTGAGCGACATTATGCAAATCTGAATCTGAATGAGCCGTTTTAGAGGGGTGTGGCAGAGTCTTAACTTTTATAAAGAATATCTCTTTGGATTTGAGACTTTAGTCTTTGCAACTTTACAGACCTTCTTCATGCACAAAGAGCATGTAACACTACAAATAGAAAGGAAAAATTGAAATCGCATCATATGACCCCTTTAATACATGAGTTTCACAATTTGAGTTGAATTACTGAAATAAATGAACTTTTCCATGACATACTAATTTATTGAGATGCACCTGTATATGTTAACATAATGCAATATACTGGTATAGCAAGCTAAAAAAATTTGATGCAACACAACAAAAGTTAACAGGAACAGACAATTCATTTCTAATAACCTACAACCAAATAATGTGGGCTATATGTCAAATACGACAATGGGGTTTTTAGAAAACCTCTGAAACAAGGTTATATCAAAGTCATATTAAGTTGTGGTGGTTCACAGATAAGCAGCAATTTCTGATTTGGACAATATGTACATACAGATCTGAAGTAGAATCATGTTATCGTCTGCCTGCATTACTCAGCTTTGTGGTTATATTATATAATGTGGCCTACAGAATTATTATTTATTATTATTTTTATTTATTTATATATTTTGGATGTTGGTGCCAGTGTCACATCACACCTCTTAACTAGCCCAGCTATGCTTTCACTGTTTCACAGCATGAGAAGTTTCAGCACCAAACAGGCATTAATTTGAATGTTTCAGAGTGTGAGAGCATGGAAATGTATGCAGGTCTAAGGTGGTCTTGTCAGCAGGGTGGCACATCCATATTCAAAGCTCTTTGTGCATGCAATCCAGATGTATTCTTCTGGAAGTGTACTTGATGCTGTATCGAGTCACAATGGATGGAGTCACAATCTTATCGCGTGTGCAGAAATGAACAACTTTTTTTGTAGGTTTATGTTTCCACATTCATGTGCGCTGTCAGGTTGTGTTATTATGCTGTCACATGAATGGACTTGCCTGTGCGCCCTGCTGTGCATCAGTAGAAAATGCCTTTTCATTATTTCCCATGCCACACCACAGAGAAATGTGCAAACTTCTGTCAGGAGTTGTTAAGTCCCTTTCACACATTTCACACCAGGGCTTCAATGCACCTTTGACCTCCACTTGAAAATACTGCAGTGTCACAGGAAAGTGATTTCATAAAGTTGCTTGCAAGAAAGTAAGACGGTAAACAAGGAAAATAGTAAAAGCACATCCTTGTGAAAAAGGAGTGTGCTTAATCGAAGTTAATTGATTAATTGCTTAATTGATTGAATGTGAACTTTAAATCTTGTATATTTTTTTTTTTAAAAATCAGTAATACTTAATATAAGCAAATACAAATAACTTTGTTAATGTTACTTTAAAAAAAGAATATTCATGTTAGTTCACAGTGCATTAACTAATATTAACAGATACAACTTTTTTGTTTAAAAAGTGTTTAGTAAATGTTGAGATTAACATTAGCTAAGCATAATAAATGCATATAAATATTTTTCATTGTTAATTAAGTGTTGCCTAATGTACTTAACTTATGTTAACACATGAAACATTATTGTTTAGTGTTTCAAAAGAATCTGTACTTTCAGAAAATATAATATTAAAGTAATTATTTAATTACATAAAAGATGTAATTAAAAAGATGTAAAGATTTTTTGATAACTGCATTTAATATCAATTTAAATGATAATTGATTGTAATTTACATGCAATTAAACATTACTATCCATTCACAACGTAGATTCTTTTAAAGTATATTATTTTGTAATAAATACTGTTTTTAAAAGTACAGTATGCTGAAGTGTACTTCATTTTCAGGAGGGAATGAAAGAGGTAAAATGACCTTTAGATTAGAACAGAAAATAAAATCCTTACGAATGCTTTTATTCATCACAATGAGAAAATAAAAGACTTGAATGACAACTATTGAACAATGAAGGTCATAATATGCTAATATACATGATACATTTCTGGTGGAAATTCTACCTCAAAATATTTTATATACAACATAATCATGTGAAACTGTTTATTTTCCATAATCTATTGACTAAAAAATTAGGAATTCATTTCTTTGGATTTTTTGAAGGGGATCTTAAAGAGATATGATTTTTCATAACAAGGGAATGATTAGTCTGGTATCAGTACAAATACAACACTTTGAAAAACACTAATAAATATGCAATATATTTTTAAGTATATTATATGTCACACACTGAATGGTGTCACTGATTTTGCAGTCATATATATATATATATATATATATATATATATATATATATATATATATATATATATATATCTATATATATATATATATACATATATCTATATTTTTTTTTTTTTTTTTTTTTTTTTTTTTTTTTTTTTTTGATTGATCTCAGAGCGAATGTGTTTATGGGACATTAAATATGAATGATTAAACCTGTGTGATTCTGATACATGAGATTCTGATATGTTACAGTTTCTTAAATATTTTCAAGATAAATATTTTAAATGCTTTTATCTAAAAATTGTACTTTGAGTTAAAACTTTGACTGTTGCGTACAAGGATCTGTCTGTGATCGGCTGTGTGTATCTGTGTTTTGAGTGTGTGTTTGCACACATCCTGTAATTAAAGCCTCACATGATGAATATGTTGTGATATGGCAACATATTCTTCATACTGTGATCTAATTTAGTGATCCCCATGGGAGGATTGTGAGGTAGACTGCAGCATGCTAATGGATGTTTGACTTCATTGAATTATAGCTACGTGTGCACATGAGCGCTGTGTGCGTAAATGCTGGGTTTTGCGTAGGTTACACGCTTGAGTCTCTGCACATGTAAAAAAAAAAAAAACACTTTTTATTCATTGGTCCCAGTATTACTGATCTTCATAGGATAAAAGGTCATAAACATGGCCGTCAGTATCAGGGTCAATGACAAATAAGAGTGTCTACAATAAAGAAAATAAAAAGATCTAGTTGATTTTTTTTTTAAATTTTATTAAAAAAAAAACATATCAAGCATCTCAAAATCATGTGTGTTAATCATAATTTTATATAATTAGTTAAATATATATTCATAATTATATTTATGTATAAATTATTTATTGATACACTACAGTTTAAACATTTGGGGTCATAATGTTTTTTGAAGTAAGTCTCTTTTACAGAAAAACAGTAATATTTTGAAATATTATTACAGTTTAAAAATAACTGTTTTCTATTGTAATATATTGTAAAATGTAATTTATTCCTGTGATGTAAAGCTGAATTTTCAGCATCATTACTCCAGTCTTCAGTGTCACATGATAATTCAGAAATCATTCTAATATGCTGATTTACTGCTCAAGAAACATTTATTATTATTACCATTGTTGAAAACAGTTGTGCTGCTTCACATTGTTGTGGAATCAGAGTTTAAAAAAAATTCAGGTTCAAAAGAACAGCATTTATTTGAAATGCAAATCTTTTATAAAATTATATGGTATTGTCATAAAAAATTGTCATTTAAATTATTTTAAAGATTATTGTCCTTGACGTACAGTCATGAGGGTCTGCAGGGGGTCATCTTCATTTCCTGCTATTTTCTGCATGTTGGTCGCACCACATGAGCGTTCATGTGCGTTCTTAATTTAAAATATTAAATGACTGAACACTTAAAAAATAATAATAATCAAAGACTGTCCCAAACTACTTAAAATGCTTTTCTTTTGAAGAATTTCTCTTTCTTTTTTTATGGATTTTGTTATTTATTTATTTATTTTATTTATTAATTTATTTATTTATGTTAGGATTTTTTTTTTATGATATCAGGACAGATGCATACCCTGAAATGTTTACTTTATCCCCCCCCCGAAAATATCAAAATGTCTTTTTAATTTAGAAATTAAAAACATTGCGATCATATAAAGGTATTTTCAAGTCAATTAACTCCATTTTTTATGTATTGAATTGGTATACAGACACACAAAAAACAAAAAAACATGAGCATCTTGTCATTGACCCAGGGGTTACAAACTGATTTCTAGCTCCTCCTCAGCCTTATATCAACAATGAGCTCTGACGCATTATTGATGTTCTCTTCTGGCTGCCTTTTTCGCAATCAAATGAAAACCAACAGCACTGTTTCATTTCCAACCCAGATCGATTGATTGCATTCGGCCACTAGACGAATCAGGTTACGAAGGCCTAATTTGATTTTTGAGAGCAGGTACAAACTACTCGAGGACAGCTCATCTGATTGGCTGAGACAGATGCCTGTCAAAATAAAACACAGAAAGACTAGAATGCAACAGACAGTCAAATATTCTTTAAATCAAGGTGGTTGAAGAGGAAATGAGATGTGTGTGTGTTTCTCATCAGGACCCTATTATTAAAGAAGAGTACAGGAACTAACGCTTTGTTTCCTTGCTTCAGTATTCAGGACATAATGTTTCCAATCTGTTCTTTTCTTAATAGTCTTGGAGCTAAATTCAACTAGGAGCTTGATGGAGGTCCATGTCTAAAGAGCACCCAATGGAGAAAAGAAGATAGATGAAGCTCATTACAGTTTATTGCCATTACACAAGATTACTTTGCTTTTGTCGCTTCACACGTGATATACACACCATTACAGCTAGTCTTATTTGAGCGTTATACCTTACAGATGTTAGAGGAGTTTTCTTATGAATCATTTTTCAAACCTTCAGTATGAATGAATGGCGCTGCTGACACAGAAGAGTGTACACTGCTTGCGTTCAGCTCATATTCTCCAAAATGGTGCTAAGGTGATGCGGAGAGAAAGAAGAGAAAAATTGTTAAATAAAGCCATTATTTTTGCTTTCTTAGCGTACAAAAAGTATTCTCGTCGCTGCATAACGTTACGGTTGAATCACTGATGGCAGATGGAGTATTCTGACGATGCTTTTCATACTTTTATGGACCTTGACACTGTTATTTATTTGGCAGTCTATGGGACAGTCACAGGCCTCCCGGTTTTCATACAAAATATCTTAAATTGTGTTCCGAAGACGAACTAAGCTTTTACAGGTTTGGAATGACATGGGGGTAAGTGATTAATGACACCATTTTCATTTTGGAGTGGAGTATCCCTTTAACATGTGAATGCATGTGTGTTAGGCTAAATTTTCATTTCTCAAAGGACAGTGACATCTGACTAAGACTTATGGGTCAATAGACCTTGCCGAGCACCACAGAAAGGGCATTACCTATTAATACTCATCTAACTCACCAGTTTCCAGCCATTTATTGAGCAATCTCTCCCAAAAGCTGCCTTTCATTCTATTACGTCTAAATAAACTGAGTGGTTGACCTGAGGTCAAGTAGAGCTGTTTTCCCATACACTGATTAGCCACAACATTAAAACCACTAACAGGTGAAGTGAATAGCATTGATTGTATTGTTACAATAACAGCTTTCAAGGGGTATATTAAGCAAATCAATCAGTTCTTGAATTTCATGTGTTTGAAGCAGGGAAAACGGGCAAGAGAAAAGATCTGAGTGACTTTGGAAAGAGCCAAAATAAGGCTCGAATACTGGGTCAGAGCATCTCCAAAAACGGAAAGTCTTGTGGAGTCAACTTTATGATGCCAAGGAGCCCTAAATATAAATACAAAGCCAGTTTCATATTAACTAATGGAACCGTATTGTAAAGTGTTACCAATCATTTTATAAGAGGCTACAGTTGGAGTACATTTGCAGCTCATCGGGGCCCCCTGCTGGTCTGGAGCTCTATAAGCAAATGCCTGCTGGTGGATCCTGGCTGGTGTTTTAAAAGCAATTGTCATTTCATTCCTGAATGGTGCTCATGCTTGCTCTGAGTGAAGACGTCAGCCTCTTTGTGTTATGATCTGTCTCTCCTGGTTGGTAGTAGAGTAATATTAAGGAGGCTGCTAAAACAGATATTACAGATTGAACCTGAAGTAGCAGGAGTGTCATTGTGATCACAATGCTGCTCTTGCATCACTATTGCTTTGAACAAGATGTTTTACCCTGAGTTTCTCCTGAAGCACCCTACAGTAGAATATGCAAACTGATTTGTGTGTGTATTTGCTGTTATAGTGAATCTGATTTCTCTGTAGAAATCACTCAGAATAGAGTGAAAGTGCTCTAATGTAAAATTAAGTAAATGTGATATAAATATTTTAACTAACAGATATCACCATACCTCCCCAGCTGATTAGTTACAGTGCATTAAGATAGTTGTTTTCTGAAATGTTACATTTAAATATGCAAAGAATCAAAATAGGCAAAACATCTAATTAAATCTGCAATAATTTGCATACATTTTCTTAAAACATAAATCTGAATATTGGATAAAGCCAGGTTTAAAATATTTATTTTTATATGACATATTAAATGTTTTTACAGTAGGAATTTTGGATTGTTCCTTTTATCATTCATAAATCAGAAAATACTGCCAACAGACAAAAAAACTTTCACCATGTTTTTAGCAATAAAATGATATATAAACCAGGCGAATGATATATGAACAAACGTCTCTGTACAAATGTTCAGATATGAATGAAACTGTAAAGTTTGCTGTACATTGAAGTGTTTTCTATTTACTGTGCCAAATGACGACTAGATTAATTTAAAATATAATTTTCTTCTTTATCATCCACATCTTTGTTTATTGACCTTCTGTATCGATTGTTGACGTTTTTTATCAATCATCTTGGTCCAAGGTTATCTCTCCATCATTTCCCCTTCTTCTGACCTTCATTAGTGCTACTATGGGGAGTTTAGTCTCTCTTTTACTCCCATTTGTTCTGCCCATTCACATGCATCCCTGTGCAGTGAGGATTTTGGAATTCAAATCATAGGTGCACGGAAACATTTATCATGCTGAAATGTCCATAAAATTCTTCCGGCACATTTGATTGAAGCTAATGGAGTTCAGTCGCACACACCGTGGTCGTATGGAGGGTTACCTTTGATCATAAACCATTTTTATATAGACGTTTCTTGTTAAACTAATGCTTTTCTCTCTTTGCTTTTGTTTTTTAGGGTGTTGATGGAGAGCCTTTCGAATGACAGCCGGGACAGTGGTAATCACAGGAGGAATTCTAGCTACAGTAATCTTACTGTGCATAATCGCTGTACTGTGTTACTGTAGGCTGCAGGTGAGCAGTGTGCTTTTCTCTGTTGGAGTACTGTCATATTTGTCTTACAGGTATAACGCTGTGTTTTAGTACCTTCTCTTCTTTTAGTAAGTAGTGACGTGCTCTTGTTTTTCTGTAGTTGCTGTTAGATCTCATGTTTTCTGTAAAGGAAGTGACTGCTTGTCACAAACACTAACACGTCACATCAGAACTGAAAAGTCAGGGTGCATCATGTTTTTCAGATGGTTTGTTAGATTTTACATGTTTGATTTGACACTGTGACAACTGGTTTGCACTAAAATTGACAGAAATGTCAGATGACCAATTTGCATCTTCAGACATAATCTCATAGTGGAAAATATTGACCAAATGTATGTTTAATTGAAATTCAGATGGAACTTTGTGCAAGCATTTTCACTCTTTGTAGTTTAATTCAGTTACATCAAGTACGAAATGCACTACTGGAAAAAGTAATTAAAATATATATATATACTTTTATTCAGCAAGGACACATATTGATCTGTAAATTGACAGTAAAGTTTAAAAGTTCTATTTCAAATAAATGCTGTTCTTTCGATCTTTCTTTTTTCTTTTTAC
This sequence comes from Cyprinus carpio, assembly GCF_018340385.1. Taxonomy (NCBI): domain Eukaryota; kingdom Metazoa; phylum Chordata; class Actinopteri; order Cypriniformes; family Cyprinidae; genus Cyprinus; species Cyprinus carpio. The sequence goes on along the minus strand of NC_056581.1, from coordinate 3,740,325 downwards.
AATTATCTGTTTTCAGCAATGATAATATTAATAAATGCTTTTCTTGAGCAGCAGATCAGCATATTAGAATGATTGATGATGGGTAATGTTATTATTAATTAAGGAGTAATGATGATTTTGATTATGATTTTATCTGAGGAGTATATTGTGTTTTGAATTGTGTTATGATGGTGAAATTATTTTAAATCATAGTAATATTTGACTGTTTATACTGTATTTTTGATCTGATTTCTCTTTTAGAAAACATACAGAATAGAATGAAACTTATAATGTAAAATGTGTGTGTGCATAAATGTGTTGCCGGTCAATTTCATAATTATAAATACAGCAAAATAAGTATTCACAATTCTATGAACATCAAAAGGATTTGTAAACACTTGTAAGTTGTTAATTCGGAAAAATTATTAGATTTTAGATGCTGTCAGCACATTGTTATTGGACTTTTTAATGCATTTACAAACATACAAAAAGGCATATGTGCTACAACCACATTATGAATACTTCTGAATAATAATTACTTGAGAAGTAATAAATAAAGTTATATTTGAAAAAAAAAAAAAAATTAATTTTAAATTATATGAAAAAAATTGATTTTGCTTATCATTTCCTCACACATAAAAATGAGATATTTTGACGAAACAATTTTTGCTCATACAGTGGAAATCAGTGGGGTCCTAAACTTTGGCAGAATTTCTGGGGGAACTATCCCATTAATGCCTTTCAATTTGATATATATTCTAAGTTATTTGGTAACTTTATTTTAAGGACCAATTCTCACTATTAACTAGTTGTTTATTAGCATGCATACTTCTATAATATTGGCTGTTTTATATTTGGCTGTTTTTAATATTTGTATTTAGAAAGCACATATCAATACCTTATTCTGCATGACCATATTTTAGATCCTTTAATCCTGCCCCATTCCTAAATTTTACAACTATCTTACTAAATATTAATAAGCAGCAAGATATGAGTTTATTGAGGCAAAATTCAGTTAATAGTGAGAACTGGTCCTCAAACTAAAGCATGACAAGTTATTATGTATATTTAAAATACTAGGCTGACACAGTGTCTCTTTATACCCCTCTAGTACTATTGCTGTAAGAAGGAGGAGTCGGAGTCAGAGGAGGAGGAGCCTGACTTCGCCGTCACGTCTCGTTTGCCGCCGGTGCATTCAAACCACAACATCCTGGCGGCCACTGTCCCAACGGCAAACACCCCCAATGGGCCTGCCCTCTTCACGCCCCCACAAACACGAAAACTGACGCGTTCACAGACGTACTGTCCGTCCTGTACACATTATGACCTGCCGTTTTACCTGCAGCAGCCAGATGGACTGCGAAATGGCGGTGAACGAATTAGCTACCGCAGCATGTATCAACAGGATTTGGGGCTGCCCACTCCATTGCCCACCCCATTCCCCACCCAGCTGCCGATGCCACTACCCAACTACCACAAACTAAACCTCAGCCGCTCGGTCACCATGAGGGAGATGTTCACACGAAGCTGCAGCATTAGCACCGATGTGTAGCCAGCCAGATTTATACAATGCTAAATGCTAACGGCTAACTGCATCAACGCAGGCAACAGACTCAATTCTCATTAAAAAACACATTTCAGCATTTCATAAAGCTGTAGCACTTGCCTGCGTAAAAACAATGTCAAAAATGTCCTCTGTAAACCCCCAGAGTGATGAGCTTTTAGGACGACGGCCCAGCGTGTTTGTTCGTAACTGGGAACTATAAAGGCAAAAATGGGGTGAGAGCAAAAATTCGGAGGCTCTCTCCCTCCCTCAGCGCATCTGCTTCACTCCTGAATCTCTTGTTTTGTGTTTTCGGTAATTGGAAAGAGGATTCAGGAAATAAAGCTGAAGTTTTTATGAGTTCCTTACATTTTTGTCAAAAGACACACCAATACATGGAAACTTTGACATCTTGTATTTTTAAATATACATTATGAATGGAAACTTTTCTATTGTTTATGTAGCTCGAGACATTTTAGCTGAATAATAACTGATATAGCCACCGAAAACAAACCAACACATATAATACAACTTACGGAAAGCCCTAAGTGGGTCAAAATGTGATAATGTAAGCGTTTGATTATGAGGTAACATATGGGATGAGAAGCATTTTTTTTTTTGATGAGTTGTTGTTTTGTGTTATTTTTTTTATTAGTTGTTTTTTTAATTTTTTGATTATTTGTTCTGTTTTGGATGTTTAAATAATTTGTTCTTCTTTATTAACATTTCTCCTATCTAAAAAGGTACAGGTTTTTGTTTCAGCTGCATTAAAATGATTTCCATTGATTTTATTTTTAAAACCCAGATGTGAGATGGATATAAGGGCCTTGGATTCTTGATTTCAGTGGCTACATTTGCTCTTTCTAAACGCTGCTTGTTGGACTATGAACAGAACATCTTCTGCCAGAAGGGTTTTTCTATCTCGCTCTTTCTCTCTCTGCTGTTCATGCTTACAGAGGCGACATTTAGCCTATTTCCTGTGCATTGTTGATGTCAAAACAAGTGAGGCCATTCACCAGCTTTCTTCTTTTTAATAATGACACAGTGATTATCACGAATATTTGTTCTGTTTCTAGCCTGTTTGACAGTGATATTCTTCTCTCGCTGGGTGTGTAACCACACACTACAGTCCTGCAGGTGACTTTGACTTCTGTGATCACCTTGTGGTTGTGTTGTGATTTCAGATTTTTCCCCTAGCTCTTCTTTCACTCTCCATGACCCCTTTAAATCTCACGCTGTCTCTATCATCTGCACACATACACGTTTCAGTGCCTGTTAATACCAAATGTATTATTATTTTTAGTATTATTATTATAATTATTAGTTTTTGCAGCACTGCTTTATCACAGTATTTTTGTTTCAGCCATAGATAAATAATATTGTTTCATGTTTTAAGGTGATGCCGAAATGGTCCTGTAATTGATAATACAATTAAGAATACAATGTGGATAATAAATTGGTTGAAAACTTTTTGGCATGTGTTGAAGTTGAATACAAAGTTAAATTCATATAACCTACATTATTTGATCAACATTTTGGTTCATTTTCTGATTCCAAGATATGTCTAGTCTACTTGTAATATCACATTTAGTAGGTGCAGTATTTTAAATATTCTGTATCGAATTATACATTCAGAATATTGTGCATTATTTGAATAGAATCAGATTAATTATGTGAATTTGAATGTCAACATTTTCCATTATATTTTTGGTTGGGAGGCTGACCTTTCCTCAGCTTTTGCCTCACAAGTTTTTCCTTGACAATTTGTATATATCATGTGATAAGTCATTTTAGATTTTTCTTTTATGAAACATTTGTCATCAACATCACACACTGAACTTGAGGTAAGCAACAGGTAAGAACATAAATTAGCATGATTTAACAAAATAAACTTTATGCCACACTGAATTGATCTTTGGCAAATCTGACATTAGTTTTATTGTCAACACTTTACAATAAGGTTCAGTTTGTTAACATTAATTAATGCATTAGATATCATGAACTAAGAGTGAACAACTAGTTTTGCATCATTTGTGTAATGCTAAAAATTATCAGTTTGTATTGTTCATTGTTAACTCATGTTAGTTTGTACAATGTATATGACTTGAACTGTTAAAAATGTATTAATATATATATAAATTTACATTAAACATAGTAGATTAAAGGAATTGTTCCCTCAAAAATGTTTCATCATTGGGACATTTTTGGCAGCCCAATCTCATGGCAATTCGTACATATTTTACGAGGTGGTTTATTTGTATTTGAAGAATGACCTACAAGAATGACCTACACCTAACCCCGCCCCTAAACCTACCCGACACTGGGGTTTAGACAAATTGTACGAGAGGTTGTACAAATTCGTACGAATAAGTTACCTCATAAAATACGTACGAATTGGTCGTGAGATAGCGTTGGTTTTGGAGAAATTTATCATTACATCACTTGTTCACCAGTGGATGCTCTGCAGTGAATGGGTGCCGTCAGAATGAGAGTCCAAACAGATGATAAAACATCACAATAATCCACAAGTAATCCACACCACTCAAGTCCATCAGTTAACATCTTGTGAAGCCAAAAGCTGCATATTTTTTAAGAAACCATAATAATCCATAATAATGCTTCCTCTAGTGATAAAGTCCATCCCCTGTTGTTTTCACCCATTCACTGCAGAGGATCCATTGATGAACAAGTGATGTAATGCTACATTTCTCCAAATCTGTTACAATGAAGAAACAAACTCATCAACATCTTAGAGTATATTTTCACCAAATTTAGATTTTTCATTGACCTAATCCTTAAATAAATGCTGTAAAAGTATTGGTCATTGTTAGTTCCTTAATGCGAATGAACTGAACCCTATTGTGTGTGTGTGTGTGTGTGTGTGTGTGTGTGTGTGCGTGTGCGTGTGTGTGTGTGTGTGTGTGTTTTACTAGGCATTTAAAATATGTGAAAAATACCTGAAATGTAAGATACTAGAGAAAAAAAGATAAGCCCTTTGAACATATGAAAATAAAAAACTACTGTGTCAGATGCTTATTGAAGCTCTTAGTAGTTTGTAAGCATATAATATGGACAAAACAAGCTACATAAACATTTATTGCTTACCGTTTTCAGTTTCTCTTTATTTTATTGCTTAATATCCATGCAACACTCATTTTGCGGCAGAGCAGTCCAGTGTAGAAACTGTGGTTGTGTTTGTTTTGGATGTGCACTCTGTCAGATTGGATTGAGAGAATCTGATAACATCAGTCCTCTGTCTTGTGGGTTCACTGTGTTTCAGAGCTGGCTGGGCGCTCAAAGACCTTCATATGCCAAAGTCACCACGACAGTATCTGTCTTGTGGGACGTAGTTTAGACAGATGTGTGTGTTTCTAAATCATGTCTGATCAGGTAAATCTGGCTCTCCAATCACTTTCTAGAGACAATTCAATTCAGGTACAGAGGAGCTAAACTTTGCTTTGCCATAGTGAAGAGTCTGAATACTAGCACTAAAATGAATATTATTATTTGAATATTTATATGATTATATTATATTCAGCTCTGGGTAGTAACTGATTACATATAATCTGGATTACGTAATCAGATTCCAAAAATTAAGTACTGTAATTAGATTATGTTCCATTTTATAATACTCCTAATCAGACTGCAGTTACATTTATATTGATTTCATGATTACATATTATTTACACATTAGGAATAGAGTATTCATAATTTATTGATTCTCCCTAATTCTTCGTTTAAATGTTCATTTCTAAAATAACCTACGCTTATATGCAAACAGAAAGACTTCCAGTTTTGTGGACATTCACACACAGACTAGTCACTAGTCAGGTAGCTATAATTTAAAAAAAAAATTGTACATTTTAAGAAGTGTTTCCTCAACGTTTCAACATTGTATCAACTACTGATGAAACCTTGTTGTAATGTAATATTTAATGCACTTTGTGTCATTAATAAAAACAAATGGAAAATATTTTCTTTCTCTTTGTATTTTTTTTTTTAAATCAATATGGTATACAACTATGTTATTTAAATCAATGTGATAAACAAGTCAGGTCAAAAGTAATCTAAAAGTAATCAAAAAGTAGTCAGATTATATTACCTAAAATGTGTAATGTAATCGATTACGTTACTAACTTGTAAGTAATCCACCCAGAACTGATATGTATTATTGTATTATATTATATTATATTATATTATATATATTATATTATATTATATTATATTATATTATATTATATTATATTATATTATATTAATATTATATTATTCATTTTAGTGTTAGTATTCAGACTCTTCATGTCACAGCAAAGATAGTATATTTTATATTTATAAAGTATAAAATATTTATTATATTATATTATATTATATTATATTATATTATATTATATTATATTATATTATATTATATTATATTAATAGTTTATTTTTTATTATTTTATATTTTTTTATGTTATATTTTATTGTGTTGTATTTTATTATTTTATATTATTTGTTATAATCAATAACACATACATTATTTATTTTTTGACAGTGTGTATATGTTTAGATCAATTAAAACTGATCAAAACGTATAGATGATGTGAGGTTTTAGTAAAATGAAGGAATTTCTTCCTGTGCTGAATTATTTAAGGCCATAATGTTTCCCAGCATGCACTAGAGGAGTATTGATGTTTTATGACATGCCTTGAATGATCTGTCTCTGAGATGAACCTCATTCTCTCTGTCAGTGATCTCTCGGCCTCTCTCCATTCCCTCGGCTCCGTACTGAGCCGGTGTTGAGAGCGTGTGCTGGATGCGTGTTTTACAGTCTCTGACAGTGACACAAGGGACGAGCCGTTAGATGTGTCTCAGAGGTGGCTGCTGTATGAATTACAAACATGATGAAATGCAAATAAACATGCAAATGTGTGTCCACATCTATAACTTTTCCCCATGAGGCACTGGATTCTGCCTAAGAAGAGATATATTCGTGATTATGTTGTTGGCAATTTAAAATTAAGTCACATTGTAAATTTGTGATTAGTATGGAGCCATGCACATGACATGTTTTATCAATTAGTTCCATCATTTTAATGAAATTGTGGCTTACTTGTACTAATTAATTCGGTCAACAAATTGATAAAATAATAAAACATGGACACAAATTAATAAGTTGTGGGTTTATTAATTAATGTCGTGTGGAGCTCAGGAGAAATTAATTTACTAGCATTTTCAGTTGAGCGAGTAACATTGTGAACATTGTTTGTCAGAGAGGGACATTCTTAGCATTTGATTGGACAAAAAACTGTGGGGTGCAGGATGAGTCATTAATATAATTAATCAATTTTCTCAACAGTGAAAGATGACTGTGGTACGTATGTGGGAAAAGTGACTGCTGCAAATGTACTCACCCTCAGGCTATCCATGATGTAGATGAGTTTGTTTCTTCATCAGATTTGGAGAAATGTAGCATTACATCACTTGCTCACCAATGGATGCTCTGCAGTGAATGGGTGCTGTAAGAATGAGAGTCCAAACAGCTGATAAAAACATCACAGTAATCCACACCACTCAAGTCCATCAATTAATATCTTGTGAAGTAAAACAAAACAAATCCATCATCAAGGTGTTTTAATTTAAACCTTTGTTTCCGGCTAAAATACAAGTTCTTTATGAATAATATTGGTTGCACTTTATTTTACAGTATGTGTACTTACATGTACTTATAGAGTACTTACAGTGTATTTATCTAAGAAAGTTCTGGTAATACAAGGTAACTACATGGGGTAGGGTTAGGTTTAGGGGTAGGTTCAGGGTTCGTACCTAGGTATTACATAGTTATTGTAATTACTATAATAAGTACATAGTATGTACATGAGGAACAGGACTGTAAAATAAAGTGCTACCATATTGCTTGCAGTGAAAAAGTCATCTCGTTTGAATCAGGAGAGAAATAAGAACAGATCAAGGATTACTTGTGGATTAACGTGAGGATCTACAGTATACTGCATATCGTCAAGAAGCTGTTTGATCAGCATTTCATTCTAAGATTATTTCAGACCCTTTTAAAGAACTGAAGTCATTTTCTCTGCATTAACTTGCTTTTATTTCAGACACTACCAATTAAATACCCCCTCGGGTCAAGAGTGAATGCAGCAAAAACAAGGTAGTAATGGAAACAAGTCCAAACAGACAGCACTATGCCGGCGGATGGGCATTTGTTTCATTTAAAGACTTATTAAAGGAATACTAATTCAACAACTAAACGTTCTGTCAACATGAGATTCAGTAAATGTTGACCGAATTTCATTTTGCACGGTCAGTTCATTTAACCACATTAACCAGCCAGTCGTTTTATAGTCAACCATGACAGTAACACTTTAGTATAGGGACCAATTCTCACTATTAACTAGTTGCTTATTAGCATGCCTTTTATTTACATATCTGCTGTTTATTAGTACTTAAGCACATATTCTGCATCTACATATATACAATACTTAAACTTAACAACTACCTTACTAACTATTAATAAGCATCAAATTAGGAGTTTATTGAGGTAAAATAAAATGTATTATTTGTTTGATGTGAGATCTTGTTCATTTAAATCTGAAGGAAGAGAGGAGGATTTTGCATCCCTCACTCACTCACTCACTCACTCACTCTCCTCCAGCTCTTTGTGTCGAGGGAGAACAAATAAACGTGGCTCAGGAGTGCCGGCTGGATGGACTAATTTGTCCTTTTCCTTTTATTTATTTAAAGCCTTCTTCCTTTGACACTGCTCATTCAAGCATAGGCAGACCGCTCTTGAAATGGCCATAAGCTCACAGACTTTTGAACAGATATTACATACACGCTGACTCAGTTTGTCTCAAACAGCCTGGAGCAAATTAAATCTGCAGCACACAGTAAAGGTGAATATTTTGCTTTGTTGCATATGGTTACATCAGAAACCATACATCATACAAGTCACATCACAAATTACTGTTGGGGAATTTATATAAAAAACACTAAACTAAACACTTAAAAATTTTGTTTAGTTATTTTCCTTGATTCATGAATTCATAAAGAACAAAACACTTTGTAAATAATTATTTTATGCACAAAAACATGTCCAAGCCACATTTATATCCAAATTGAAAAGGGAAAACATATTTATATTATTTATCTTTATATTATTTATTTTAAAATATTTATTTATATTATATAATTAAATATTGTTATTATTATTGATCAATAAAATGACAATACAAGATTACTTGTTTACATTTTTTATTTATATTTATTTATATTTTTTGCATTGGTTTTGTGTTTGTGTGTGTGTATACTGTATATATATATATATATAGGGCTTTTTACAGAGTTGAGGATTTAAATAATCAGGGAAATAATGTGACATTGCAACATACATATATATAAATGTGTGTGTGTGTGTGTGTGTGTGTTTATGTGTGTGTGTGTGTGTGTATATATATATAGTATGTGTGTGTGTGTGTGTGTGTGTGTGTGTGTTTTATATATATATATATATATATATATATATATATATATATATGTATACTGTATATATAACTGAATATATAATCTGAGGTTACAGAGGTTACTTTCTGTATTCCCTTCAGACTTACTGAGTAAGATTCTGTCCTTCAACATTATACCGTTTGTTAATCAAATTAAAGGACATTTTAATTGTGTGCAGTGATTTAGAAAGAGTAGGTCTGAGAAGAGGAGGTCATGTCATCATCAGTACACAAACACTAATTAATAAACCCCACTTTTACCTTTACACATAAGCAGTGTTTTATTAGATCTATGTTCATTATGAACGCAGTTTTTGTTGTTTAATCTCTACTGTTAATACTACTAATGTCCTCCTAATATTCCTTCGTGCCCATTTAATAGTTTAGCATTCATTGTGAAATGCCGCCATCTAATGACAACACATGCAGCTGCCTGTTACTCATCTATCATATCTATGTGTTTTTGATTTGCAACATAATAAAAGTTATTTTATTATTTAGTTATTTTTCAAACTTTATCGTTCACCGTTTAATGATACTTTATGTATTTGAAATTTCCCCAAAACCGAAAGAACTGTAGTCGTGTTGTCATTCGTTTGAGTAATTTTAATAGTAACGATTAATTAAATTAATAAAGACCAAAATGATTTAGTGTTAATACAACTGAAAAAAATAAGTGTAAAATTGTTTCTGACTCTTCTTAACAGAAATCCAGAAACAACATCTGTTTCCATAGTTGTATAAGAAACTAATGTCGGATCCAATCCTCAATGTAAATCAAAATCTTAAACCTAATTGTATATCTTTGCATAACATTTGGATATTACCATATAAATATGTTATTTATAATCAGGTAAAAGAAGTAGCCAAAATTACAAAATTATTCACAGATGTTATCCTGAAAATGCAGCTGTTAGCAGATATATTCATAGTGTTTGTGATAAATGTAACATATTAGTTGAAGATATTGAACATTAACTTTTCTATTGCCCTTTTTCTATTTATTTTGTGTTTTGGGACTTTAAAATAGACAAAACAAAATAAATAAATAAATAAATAAACAAAGCCCTTAATTTAGAACCTCATAATATTTTACTTTGTTTTCAAGGCCATATATATACGTTTATATTAATTTGATGTTTTTTGTTGTTGTTGTTGTTCTGTTTTACATGCTTTAAACTGTACAACATTGCCTTTTATTTGCATTGTACTTTTGGCCTTGTATTTATATGTGATGGAACTGAAAAAAAAACACGTTTCCACACTGTATCTAATGGCGTGCACTGGAAGTGCATCATTGGACCAATCAAAAAGCTCATACCTGAGCGAACCAATCAGAGCGATTACGTATGATGACGCAACAAGGCGGGAATTTATCCGTCAGAAACAAGAAGCGACTTTTTACAGGCTCACGTGCGTCTCAGAACTCGCGTAAATCAGATGTTCGCTCATTAAAGTCGTAAAATCTCCGAGTCTGAACACTAAACGTGAATTTCGTAATTAATGTAGTATAATGTAGGTGTATGAATAATTAATGTATATGTCTTTTTTGATGTCACGTCAAAGTCACTCCGCGACAAGGGGGCGTGTCCTTAAGAAGAAGGTAAACAAATACTGCAAACGTTCAATACAAACCCGTTTTAACATGAAATAGCAAAGTTTGTTTATTCCATACAGACCTCCTGATTCCAGATGTAACGCCAGGAGCGTCAATTCAGGTTTCAAATCTCCAGTACGTGAGTCTTTTAACTGAGTTGTGTGTATACTGTGTGATCTTTAGCAGAGTAGCAGCCTGTTACATGATGCACTGACCTGTAACAAAGCACTGTTCGTGGGAATGTGATATCTACAAAACCTGCATGATGCTTGATATGGATATCTGGTCAGTTGTCTGTTGTCTGTCATAGGTTCAGAAGCCTAACATGGAGAAATCTCCAGTGTGCCCTGAGGAAGAAGTCAAAGAGCTCAAGAAAACACTGGATGGGCTGAATTCAGAGATCGCCTTGTTGGAAAAAGAGTAAGTAGTGAATGTGGGTTAAAGAGATGCACTATGCTGCTGTCTGTTCATACTGAAGACAGTATGCAGTATTGAGTTAAGAAATATTTTCTGTTTAAGGTGGAAAATGACAAGTGCTTCCATTAGAGTTGTTTTAGCAGTCATATGCAACATTTTAAAAATGAATAATTTACCCATACATTAACATTTTGTCATAATTTACTCCAAACGTGCAATTTATTTAGTTAGTGGCACACCAAATATGTTTTCAGATAATATCCTGGTCATTTTTTTTTTCCATTCAGCACTATTATCCCATTATAAGCCTACAATATTGTACTGGAAGGATTTGCACATTTTTAAGAACACTATATTATTAACATGCTCAAAATTTTGCTGAGAAACTTGTTGCACCGCATGCCTTCATGTCTTGCTGTGATTTTTTTTACTGACTTTTATAAAGTAAACATTCTTTTATAAAGAATAACTTCTGTGATAGTTATATTTCAAGATGAACAGTTACAGGACTAAAGCAACTTAGGTTTACTTGATCATCCAAACATCATCAGTCAGTGAGTATCAAATAAGATCATCAGGTTTTTAAGGAATGTTTATTTGTTCATCTCTCAATCATCATTGCATTGCATCATATATTTGGAAACTACAGAGCTTTTATCATAAAGCTAAGCATTTAAATATCTTGCAAAGACATATTATTGTGAAATATAGAGTGAACTCACTGATTTACATTACAAGCTATCAGTATTTCATCGCAGTTTTTGTCCATTTAAATATTAGAAAACTAAAAATTTCATATTTTTGCTCAGTTTGTGCCTCTGAGTAAAATTTAGGTGTTTTTTTCCTTCTTGAGAATGAGCTGCATATTCTCTTGTATCACACTGTATGTGCCATAAAACTTTGACTTTTTATATATATTTCTGTGAATATTATTTAATATATCAGGCTTTACAGGGTTAAAGTAACTTAAAATACACTTTAAAAACACTTGAAATAAAGTCACACTTTAAGTACTACAAGTGGTTATTTGTGACAGAATTTCATTTTGGGTGAACTATACCTCTAAAGAAATTGATAAAAAATATCTAAAATGCATCTTAAATAATCTGGTCCTTTGTTGTTAATTACATTGTTATACTAGTTAAAAAAAGATGGTGCTTCATTGTGATTTATTGTCGGATCTTGTGTTACTCTTGTGTTTGTAGAGGATTCGTTGTACAGGAGCTGGATCAACACATAGACCTGCTGCACGAATACAATGACATCAAAGACATCGCACAAACTCTGCTGGGTAGATTAGGTAAGACCTGATGGAACAATCATGTGTTTCATAGTGAATGCAACCATGATTTATGTTGGTCTGATAATTTTAATATTTCATATTTCATTCCATGTTAACTGTTCATCTCCCCTCCATAAACACTTGTGGCCTACACACATCTCATGTAAGTGGGTTACAGCGTCCATATGCTTGCCATTTCTCTCTAGTGTCAGGATTATGATAATGGCATCCTCGGGTATTATCGCTGCGTTCTGTAATATAATGGACCCTTTCAGACTCCCAGCATGCTGAGTTTCTTGCCCGCTCTGGCCTCACTGTGACTTCAGCTGGTCTGAGGGCCAGAGGGGTTCTGTGCCGCATCATTCTCCCCCATGTGACCACTAACAAGACAACTGTGTCTCTGTGTCTCTTGCAGCCGGCGTGCGTGGTGTGACCACACGAGACTTGTACAGTCACTTTGGCCTCGAGTTGGACGACTGACTGAGCTTCATGAGAAGAGATCGAGTAACTGGAAGGCATCTTAATCTGAATTAGTTTTATGTCTTTGTAGCAAATACACCAGTTAGTGTTGTTTTCTTCATGCTGTTGTGATAGATGAGACAAATTTAGAAGTTTCAGTACAATTAACGCACTTAAAAGAAATAGTTCAGCTAAACATTTGCTCACCCTCGGGTCATCCAAGCTGTAGATGAGTTTTTTTCATCAGATTTGGAGAAATTTAGCATTACATCACTTGCGCACCAGTGGATGCTCTGCAGTGAATGGGTGCCGTCAGAATGAGAGTCCAAACAGCTGATTAAAACATCACAATAATCCACACCACTCCAGTCCATCAGTTAACATTGTGTGAAGGGAAAACCTGTGTGTTTATAAACAATAAGATGTTTTTAACTTCAAAGCATTGTTTCCGGCTAAAATATCAGTCCTTAATCCATAACAGTACTTTCTCCAGTGCAAAAGTCGTCTCGTCTGAATCAGGAGAGAAATATGCACAGATCAATCACCGTTTACAAGCAAAAAACTGTTCTAAACAAATATTAAGAAGGATTTTGACAACAAAGAATGGACTTTTTCCCTGGAGGAAGCATTATTATGCATAATGAAATCATATTTTGGGCAAAAGCAACCGTTTTAAGTTCTTAATGATGGATTTGTTTCTTACAAACATGCAGCTTTTCACTTCTGACGGCACCCATTCACTGCAGAGGATCCACTTTAGTACGTGATGTACTGCTAGATTTCTCCAAATCTGTTCTCATGAAAAAACAAACTCATCTACATCTCGAATGGCTTGAGGGTGAGAAAATTTCAGCCAAATTTTAGCCTGAACTATTCCTGTAACTCTGATTTCATGAAACGTATAAACCTTTAAAGAAACGAAAAGGCTTCTGTCAACATTTTGAGAAGAATTGCCTCAGAGTTTATCTCAGCTCCAGCAATGCACACAGTTTTCCTCACGCTGTGTTTGTGCCAAAAGCAAGGTGTTATTGTTCATGAGAAATTGTGTATGAAAAACATGTCTAATCCCATAAACTTGTCATTCAAATCGGATGAATTAAAGGAATAGTTCACCCAAAAATTACATTTCTGTCAACATTTCCTAACCTTCATGTTGTTTCAAAACCTGTCTGACTGACTTTCTTAGTGAAACCCGAGATGAAACTTTGGAGAATATCCACACAACTCTTATTTAGACTTTAACAGCCCATTCGCATTGTATGTCCAAGAGCAGCATGGACATTCTTCAAAACATCGTATTATGTGTTCCACTGAAGAAAGTCAGTCATTAAAGTTTGGAACAGTGTAAATAGTAATATAGTGTTTGTTTATGGGTGAACTAGTCCAAATTAATTTAACTATGTTTTACTGTTGATTTCCAATTTCAGTTTGTAATTGTCTAATTACATAAAATGAACATATATATTTTTTTATGTATATGCAATATTTGTGTGATTGATCAAATGTTTTGTGTCACAAAAACTGATCCAACTGTGTTAAAGTTTAACTAATTACACTTTATGAAAGTTATGATCATGAATTATGGACTGTCTTAATGTTTTTTGATAGCATAGATAAAATCATGTGCTACACTGATAGCAAATGATAACTGGCAGTTGTAAAATATTATCTAACATGATATCCGAGGTGAAGTGGATGGACGAAGTGAATGAACCAGAAAATAATGTGATTAGTATAAAAGAGCATGAATTGAATCGCTGAAATGTAATTTGTTAGGCGAAAGCATTTGTGACGTCAAGTCACATGTTGTTTAAGTGTCAAGGCTGGCGATTACATTTAGGTGAAAGATTATTAGATTATTAAGGTACAGTAATTGGAACTGGCTGTGCATAATAAAAAACAGGAACACGTGTTAAAGGAAAATATGGTCAAATTGATTTTGCATCTAAAGATGGATAATAATCCGGACATTTTTCCAAAGCAATTTTGATGAGCAGTGTCTGAACGCTTCCGGAAGATGTATTCATTCATTTTAAATAAATAAATCATCCTTGTCTCCATATCATTTCAATGCATTAATCTAAAGTAAAAAAGCCTGTCTCTTAACACGTTTGAATTGCCATCTACATTATATCATTTTAATTTACACCAACAGCTGTTTTCGCCTTTACAATGGCCAGCAGATGTGCAGATATCTGACAATAGCCCTCCTCCTCCATCGTGCCTCGTGGTCCTGCGGAGCAGCTTCGCGACTACCGGGTGGAAACTGCGCTGATGATTCGCTGGCTGGCCCACATTTCCTCGACACGACTTTAAGCCCCGCCTTTCCTGAGCGGAACGGCAGAGTTCCGAGAACGCGATTGGTTCAAAGAGCTGTCAATCACTGTACAGCGCACCGGCGAATAGAGAGGAGGCGGGCTGAAGAAAGAAAATTATAAGGTCACTGGAATAACCAGCGCTACAAGCCATCGTTACAATGAAACCGACAACAGATAAGAATGAAAAAATGAAATAAGCGTGAGCAAAGTCTACGAGGAGAGGCCGTGGTTCTCAGGCGAAAGGCAGGCGCGTGTCCGTTCAGCGCAGGTGGAGGTTTCTCTTAAGCCGATCAAGGTGGGATCGCACTTCTGCCGTAAAACACACGTTATTGTGACCACGGACACCGAAATCGAGGTATTTCCCGGAACACAGACGCCTACATTTCAAATATTTCACCCACTGTCCATTTCCGGAATCTCCTGTATCATTAATCGTCCTGATCGCAGCTGTCAGCTGCCAGTTAAAGAGCATTTACCGATTTTTACAATAACGTCAGCATACATTGTGTCTTGCTCGTGTTGGCTGATGGATGTGGTATCATATGTAATAATTTAATAGATCAAAATCCGGATAAAGGGAATAGGATGCCAGATATCCGCACTGGGCTTTTCGATATAAAACTCACGCGCAGCGCGAACGAGCCTGATACGATGTTTACGGTTGTTCGTGTAAACATTTGATTCAATATTCCGCCTGCCTGCGTTAATTTCTTATAATGTATCTCGTGATTGTTACAGTAGAGTGAACCTCGCTGTACTGCAGTGCTGTAGGGATATCCGATTCGTGAGCGACTCGCTCTTTTGAATCAGATCTTTTCAACCGAGTCATCCAACGGACTGAGCGATGCGTTGACGAATCTAGCGGTTCTGGAATCAAAAACTGAGTTGTTTAGAGTAAATATTTGAAAACACTTTCAACTGAGAGGTGAACACCTTAGTATGGTTTACTGTAAACGCAAATGCTGAATCGGTGTTTTGAATTGGTTCTTTGAAACGAGCTGTTCGAAAGAGCCGATTCGCGGAAATGAGTCACTACAGTGCTGTACAGCCAATGTGCGCCTCAGATTTCCGGGTTGGAGCACCGAGTCAGGGCTCTGCGGTAACCCTCGCCTGATGATGATGATGATGATGATGGCGGCTCTTCTGCATTGCTTTAATATCCATCCGCACCCACAGCACGTCTGTCATTTTGTCTGAAGGACTGAACAGACGTTACTGTGCGGGGCGAGCGGATTCTCCCCAGCATCCCTCAAGATAGACACCGCTGCGGCGGAAGCGCGCGCGCGCGTGTGTGTATATATATATGCATGCATGCCTATTATTGCAGTTATACTGTTGTTCTTATTATCTGGCGTAAGCTGTCACAATAGGAAGCTTATTTAATGGCTTTTCAGCTAAATTTGAACAACGAAGCAATTATATAACACCAAAAACAGTTCATAAAACAAAAAACTGATATGATAACAAACTTATCAGAAAGCAGAAATTGCTAAATTAACAAACTGTATAATTATTAAGTTCATAATGAACCTTTATTCATTATATATAGTTTAAATTCGTACCAGAATGAGTGTTTCGCAATGTGCATTACCTAACTGCTGTGGCAATATATTACAAGTTTTTGTTTTGAGAAGAGTTTTGCAGAAATTAAGATAATTATTAAATAGCTAGACATTTGAAACCAACATACAAAAACCCACATTTGTGCAATTGTTCTTCAGATTCAAAATCTTAGTTACCGTGATAAAACCCTTCTGACAGCTTTCCTGTGTGACAACTAGCCCCGGTGTCCCCTATAGAGGTGTACTGCGGGATCATGTGATACTTCTACTGCGTTCAGAGGAGCTGTCGGAAAGGATAGTTCAGATCAAATAGCTCTGTTGCCTTGCGTCACTGACACTCAACCCACCCTAGTTACTTTACAGATGTCTTTAGTGCAGAAGGCGGCCGGCCTAGAAACGCTTCAGTGAGTTTTAATGTAAAGGAGCATTTTAATAATTAACATTTTACATTTTAGTCATTACATTTTACATTACATCTGCATTCTACACGGTGCACGTCAGAGATGTCAATAAGGGTTACCTTCAATCAGTATACAGTATCTAACGATAACCTTCACATGCGTAATGTATAACATGTGATGAACAGCAGCATTAAACTAAATATTTCAATACAAACAATAAAACTAACAAACAAACACATTCTGAAACCTGACTTGCAGCGTCTGACTGACTTTTCTCCCAGATGATATAATGCCGTACCTTTAACATACATTCTCAAGGTCAAAGATCTGTGTTCTTCAGCAGCTATCTGGTCTTGATATGATGATATCTTGTGTTAATCGCTGAATCTCTCAGAGTTGTGCATATCAGCCCTTGTGATTATCAGGTTTATAGTGATTATATTATAACTTTTATCAACGAACGATGACTTTTGTATATCAGCCGGGTCAGATAAAATGTAAACGCATTAACCCGGTGTTGAGAGACCATGTTGACGGTGTCAGGCTGACGGATGTGTTTCGTGTGTGTTAGGATGTTGCGGTTGGCGTGCTCCACGGCTCTTCTCTTCGTGCTCCGGCTGTTCGCAGGCCTGCCCTGGTTCCAGGTTCTGCCATCTATTGCGATTTTCTTCCTGGGTTCTGGAGGATGGAAGTCTTTCCATGTGTTTTCAAAGACCATATACCGCGATTTGCAGTAAGTTAATGTTACAATTTCCTTTTTAGCATTTTTATGCTTTTATGAAATCTATACACTGCTGTGCAAAAGTGTACGGCATTGGTATTTTCACCAACAAAAAATAATTGTAAGTCAGTTATTTCTATCTTTTGCTGTAGTGTGTCAGGTGGCAATATCAGTTTATATTTCTAATCTGATTTATGTCTAAAGAGGTGGTTTTGTGAATAACGATCATGTAATACATGAACCTGTTCCCTTTGTAAAAGGAGTTCCTCAACAAATACAACCGCACATTCCTGTATTGCGAGCTGTGTGTTTGTTAAGGGGAACGAGTGGTTGAAATGGGTTTCTGGGCTGTTCCTTGCGGGTTCAGCTCGTTTTCCCTTTAAAATGAGTAGGTTTTGAAATGTGAATGGAGTCAAGATTTAAAGCATGATTGCTACGCATCATAAGACCTTAAGGGAGTTTGTCCTTTTCATATCAAAACTGAACTTCTGTGTTTGCTGTTGAATAGCAACCAAGGCAGAACCTCTGCTAACAATCACAGTTTTGTCACTCGGTGAAATTCAGACTTGAATTCCACTTCAGGTCCTGGAGGTGTGGGTTTATCGTATCAACAGCACTGATTACTCTGAGGCTTTTAGGCTGGCTTTTAATGGACGTAAGAGCTCTTTTGGGGCAGGGATCACTGCTTTTAGTAACGTGACAGTGTTTGTGTCACACTAACTACTTCTGCCACTTACTGATTTGTTATTTGTTACTGAAGCGAGAAGTTGATGAGGCCAGAATCACCACCATTACCATTAAACACATGATTATACGCATTAAACCTACACAACAGAAAAAAGTTTCCACAAAAATGTAAAAGGCTTAAGCTTTCAACATTAATTATAATAGCAACCAACCATTATTAATAATTGAGCACCAGCAGCAGATCGGCATATCAGAATGATTTCTGAAGAATCATGTGACCCTGAAGACTGGAGGAATGATGCTGAAAATTCAGCTTTGATCACAGGAATCAATTATATTTTAAAATATATTACGATTGAAAAAAGTTATTTTAAACTGAAGTGTGCCCAAAGCTCAAAGGAGGTGTTTTAAAGAACTTGCCCAGAATAATCCATCATAATGTCATATCATAACGTGTTCTTTTGCAGTGCAGCCAGTGTGTTGCTGAGGGTGAAACTCAATGTCAAAAAGCACCTCCGTGAGCGCAACACCCTTCCCAAACTTTTTGCCAAGTCCGTCAAGAAATACGGTGACAAGACGGCTCTGATTTTCGAAGGAACGGGCGAGAAATGGAGCTTCAAGGAGCTTGACGAGTACTCCAACCGCGTGGCTAACCTTCTGCTTCAGAGGGGCTTCAAGGAGGGCGACGTGATCGCTCTGTTCATGGAGAACCGCTCTCAGTACGTGGGGCTCTGGCTGGGCATGGCAAAGATCGGAGTGGAGGCAGCTCTCATCAACTTCAACCTGAGACTGGAGGCCCTGGTGCACTGTGTCAACATCTCCAACGCCAAAGCCGTGGTGTTCGGCAGTGAGCTGACGGATGGTGAGAAGTGCTTTGATAGTTACCAGTGATGAGGAAACTATTTTCAAACTGTCGCTTCCCAAGCTTCATTCATAAAGTAGTTATCTATGCTGCATTATTGATTATGTAAAATAGTAATTATTATTAAGAAGGCGTCCTATGGAGAGTCCCTGTAAACCACAAATGCAAGTGTGTGTGTGTGTGTGTGTGTGTGTGTGTGTGTGTGTGTGTGTGTGTGTGTGTGTGTGTGTGTGTGTGTGTGTGTGTGTGTGTGTGTGTGTGTGTGTGTGTGTGCACGGATTCATCTTGCACCATAATACCAGAAATGTGTCATAAAAGAGTAAATAGTCTTGAGTTTTGATTTCATGTTGATTTTAGACAAGGATTTATTTTTTTGATTAACATTTGTTGGCTCAGTATAGTATCGGTTAAGGCAGCAGTTCAGAAGTGTTGCAATGACACACTACAGAAAGCAAATAAGGAAGTGGCACTTCCTTGAGAGTGTGTACTCTAGAGAAACAAATGAATGAGTAGCGTAGAGTTCAGATTTATTATGGCCAGAGGTCACTGAGAGTAACCTCTCTGCACCAAAGAGGATTCACACCAGAGGTCATGAACGACAGTGAAATCCTAATGAAATCGAGTTCGCTAGTCGTCTCTTAAGTAATTGAAAACTGACTCATGAAGCATGCCATGGTGAGTCAGCTTTGTTTCTTATTGATTTCACTGTGCTATGAGGGGTTTTCTAGTCTCGTTTTGTTGCATTTTTTGTGTCTGTGATGGTTACTTCATCTGTTTCTCCCGCTCTTTCACTGTCTCAGCGATGTGTGAGGTGCACAGCTCCATGGGAAAGACTGTTAAGCTGTTCTGCTCTGGAGAGTGGGACCCTAAGCGGGTTCCTGAAGGCACGGAGCATCTCGAGCCGCTGCTGGAGGCGACCTCTACAAACCAGCCCAGCCAACCAGATCGCAGCTTCACAGGTAAGAAAAACAGACAAAGTTATAATCATCTGAGGCCTAAAAACAAACAAAAAAATGCATTAACTGCACTGGGAACTCCTGTTCATCACGACAGAGCCACCCTGACACCATAAAATATTGTATTGCAATTATCTGTTTTTTCAAAGCTTTTTTTTTCTGTATTAGTATTATAATGACAGTTTTTTTTTTTTAAGATATTCAAACCTTTTTCAAAGAATTTTTAAAATTTGCCATTAAACTCGGCCTGAATATTTCCTTTCAGAGTTATTATAGTTAACTAAAACCATTAAAAAAGTTGTTTCTTGATATAAAAATAAAATGTAACTAAAATAAAACAAATTTTAAATTAATTTTCTTTTCAGCTATTTCCCCATGCAACATTTCTGTTTTTCATTTACTTTAACTTGATATACTAAAATTGAAATAAAAAAATGTAAAAAAAATTCTAGAGACATATTTTAAAATGAAAATGTCAAAAACATAACAAAGTTACTAAATCTTTAATTCAAATTAAAATGAAAACAAAGCATAAAAAAATTTATAAAAAATATAATTGTAACTCAGTTGTACTAAAATAATACTTTTCTGTGTTGCATTTAACTTAAAAAGACCTTTAAAGTGCCTCTACTATGGGTAAAGAAAGGTTCATATTTTGGTTTTGGGAGTTCCCAACAACAGGTTGACATGCATGTAATGTTAAAAAAAAAATTTATTGTCTTATAATATGCATTTATTTTTACCTTACTTGCTCAACGACTCCTAAATGATTCGCTCAACGATTAATTTTTTCCGAACCCCTTCTTTGTGTGACGCTGATCTGCGGTGATTGGTCTGATTGGTCTCACTTCCATGTCATCATGCTTGTAATGCCTGAGTGAGTGCAGTGCTGCTTTGTGTACAGCGTAACCAGGAAAACTGCTATTTTACCTCCAAAAGCAGCACCTAGTCGCAAAGAATAAATCTGCATTTTCATTCAGACCAACGCAAAAAGACCAAGAAGTGCACGGGGAATATGCTAATGTTTCATGTTGACATCAGCATGAAACAGCTTGGGATTCGTTTTAAAAATGACTCGTTTTAGTGATTCAGAGTCGACTCTTTCTTTTGAGAGACAATAACTTTATACACGGTGCACTTTCAGATTTAAACCTTTGCAGGATGTTTTCATTCACTTAGAGCTGTGTTACACATCGCATGAAAGTTCATTTTCAAAAATCCATAATAGGGGCACCTTAACAATGTTAAAAATCACATTACCCGTTAGATTTTTAATAGTTTTTTCTTCTTCTTTGCTTCTAGATCGCCTTTTTTACATTTACACATCGGGAACCACTGGGATGCCAAAAGCTGCTATTGTTGTACACAGTCGGTAAGTGTGTGACAATGTTAACATCTCCATTTCTCACAGTCGGTCCTTCCCTGCTTTCTCTCTCATTTTTTTCTCTCACTGAATCAAGCTCCTGGTTTTTCACCCGTCTGTCCTGCGTTCCTCCCTCAGGTATTACCGCATGGCCGCCTTGGTGTACTATGGTTTCAGAATGACGTCTGAGGATGTGCTTTATGACTGTTTACCACTTTACCACTCAGCAGGTACATCACCGAACACAGGCCGCTCTACACCTTCATCATATGTACATTTCCTGTCACAGAGTTTGGTTTAGGCTACTTCCTGTGTGACAGTTTTGTGGTTTGTTTTGATGGGTGTGTACATAAGGTCCTTTGACTCGTGTCCAATTGCTTAGTTTGATATTTTAAGTGGTGTTAGCGTGTGTGAGTGTTTAATCTGAAAGTGATCGGCAGGTTTGTTCTGAGGTCAGAGTTGTTCTCTCTGGCAGGTAACATCGTGGGAGTTGGCCAGTGTCTGATCCATGGAATGACTGTAGTGATCAGGAAGAAGTTCAGCGCATCAAAGTTCTGGGATGACTGTATCAAATACAACTGCACAGTGAGTATTACATTACATACAATTACTTTTTATTTTGGAATATACAAGATTTAATTTTGCCTTTATAGTTTGATAGTTGGTGGTGGGTGAATATACTGCTTTTATTTTTAAAGAAATTATCAGTTTTATTGAGAAAGGACATTAAATTGGTCAAAAGTGACAGTGAAGACATTTATAATGTTAAAAAAGATGCTGGTGTTTTGGAGTTTCTGTTCATCAAAGAATCTTGACAATATGCATGACTATTTCCCCAAAAATATGAAGAAGCACAACTGTTTTCATCATTAATAATTAGAATTATAATGTTTCTAAAACAGCAAATCAGCATATTAGAATGATTTCTGAAGGATCATGTGACACTGAAGACTGGAGTAATGATGCTGAAAATACAGCTTTGATCACAGCAATAAATTACATTTTCAAATGGAAAATTTAAATTTTAATATTATCATATTACAATATTACTGTTTTACTGAATTTGATTTGAATCTGGCATTTCAAAAGAACTGATTCACAGAATTGATATAGAACTCTCCCAGCACTTTACTGAGATGTTACTCATCCTCATGAGTCTAGGGCTCCCCTCGACTAAAGATTTTTCTGATCGACTAATAGTCATTCGTTTTAAGCGATTAGTTGTCTAATTGCGCATTTCTATTAATAAACCATATAATTCATAATAATGAGCCTTTAATTGTCATCTCCACAGTGGATGTGCATGTCTCATATGGATTACATAATCTGAAAATATTTGTTTCCATTTGAATTGGTTCTTTTAAAAGTAGACGTTTCACTTTTATAGATATATTTTTCATGTCTGTGAGTCAAGCACAGAGTTTCAGTTAATTCTTTTTTGTTTTTTGACTCGCTCAAGCTCACACAGGCCGAGACGGCAGAAAGTGCACCCTGTTTGCTTTCATTAATTTCAAAAGCACAACGTTTTGTTTTTGTGAGTGCACACAAATTAAAGACCTTTTACTGACTCAAAAGATGTATTACTCTTATCTGTATGGAAAAAATGGTTGGAGTAGTTTAAGTTAAATGCAAATGATTGCACCAGTGCCTCCAAGTTAACATTCATGCAGTGAGAGCGCTACTCTTCAGCTTCCACACTCCACACAAACACTTCAATAGCGCACACAGCGAGCGGCCATGTAATTATGCTACTACTTAGGCCTACATGTTTCAGATGATAAGCCACATTTGAGGTTGATGAACAAAACGAGCGTTTGCATGTCCTGACCGAGGTATTCATTACCACACAGACCAGCTGTTAATAATCTGTCTGTCACTCACTACATGACTTCACCACTTTCTGTGGATTTCTTCCTGCCCTTCATGAGTATACAGCTTGTATTAATGTTTTCCATAGAAATGGAGCTTTAAGGGAATTTTTAAAAATCGTTTTTGGTTTTATGTCTCAGATCGTGCAATACATTGGTGAGATCTGCCGCTATCTGCTGAATCAGCCGAAGAAGGAAGCAGAGCGCCAGCACAAGGTCCGCATGGCCCTCGGTAACGGCCTCCGTCAGTCCATCTGGGAGGAATTCACCACCCGCTTCAACGTCCCACAGATCGCAGAGTTCTACGGCGCCACCGAGTGCAACTGTAGCCTGGGCAACTTCGATAACAAGGTCTGCCCTGACAAAAGCGCACTTTGAGGGAGAGTGTCTGTAAATAGCCTTTCTGAGTAACACAGTTGTAAACCTCTACACTTGTGGATAATGCAGGAGGTAAAGGATGCATACTTTAGGAGCTGCAGTGTATTGCTTTGTGTATTACCATATCTACAAGATGTTCAGTAATCAAGCACAGGTGGTTATGGGCTGTTTAAGGTGCTGATAGAAATGCTGTGACCGGTTTAATTTTGTAACATGTTGTTTTGACTGCAGACGGGCGCCTGCGGATTCAACAGCCGGATCCTGCCCTTCTTTTACCCCATCCGCTTAGTCAAAGTGGACGAGGAGACCATGGAGCTCATCAGAGGACCTGATGGAGTCTGTATCCCTTGTGGTCCAGGTACAGAACTCGCTCACACTCATTAAGTACAAAGGTTCGAATTAATGGGCACAACTACTCTGTCTATTCAGCCTTAACCGGATACAAACAGTACACTCTCATATTGACAAACTTTGCTGCCTGATTATAAGTGAAATATTAAAAGTTGGATATATAAAACATCCTACATAACCTGCACACATAGAGTATACTCGCATAATACAATGCATACTAATATCAATTGTCTGGTTTGTAACCATATTATCACCCCAATCTGTTCATATACCAGTATGTACAACTTTATTTGCATACTTACAGTATATCTGTATAGTGCAGTATAATACATAGGGTGATATATTCTATATATAGCAAATCTCAACTGCTTAATTGCTTATATCATCTTGAAATGTAATTATAATACCGCTCAGCACTAAGATGATAAATGCAACTATAAGGCGTGAGGATCTTAAGATATTATAAACATTAACATCAAGATTTTCTTTAAAGCTGCTTTGAAACAATGTGTGTTATGAAAAACGCTATATATATATACAGTACAGACCAAAAGTTTGGAAACATTACTATTTTTAATGTTTTTGAAAGAAGTTTTGTCTTCTGCTCATCAAGCCTGCATTTATTTGATCAAAAATACAGAAAAAACAGTAATATTGTGATATATTATTACAACTTAAAATAATAGTTTTCTATTTGAATATACTTTAAAAAAAAAAAATTTATTCCTGTGATGCAAAGCTGAATTTTCAGCATCATTACTCCAGCCTTCAGTGTCACATGTAACATCCAGTCTATCACATGATCATTTAGAAATCATTCTAATATTCTACATTTATTATGAGTGTTGGAAACAGTTCTGCTGTCTAATATATTTGATGAATAAAAGGTCAAAAAGAACTCCATTTATTCAAAATAAAAATAAAAAATTCTAATAATATATATTCTAATAATATATTTTCTTTACTATCACTTTTTATCAATTTAACACATCCTTGCTGAATAAAAGTATTGATTTTATTTAAAAAAAAAAAAAAAGAAAGAAAAAAAATTACTGACCAAAAATTAATGGATAGTAGTGTATGTTTTTATGTATGAGTTTTTTTTTTTTTTTTACTTTTTATTCATCAAAGTATCCTAAAAAAGTATCACATGTTCTGAAAAAATATTAAGCAGCAGAACTGTTTCCAACTTTGATAATGAATCATCATATTAGAATGATTTCTTAAGGATCATGTGATAATGATCCTAAAAATTCAGCTTTGCATCACAGAAATAAATGATAATTTAAAGTATAATACATTTAAAAACAATTATTTTAAATTGTAATAATATATCACAATATTACATTTTTTTTCTGTATTTTTGATCAAATAAATGCAGGCTTGATGAGCAGAAGAAACTTCTTTCAAAAACATTAAAAATAGTAATGTTTCCAA
Organism: Cyprinus carpio; assembly: GCF_018340385.1. Classification (NCBI taxonomy): domain Eukaryota; kingdom Metazoa; phylum Chordata; class Actinopteri; order Cypriniformes; family Cyprinidae; genus Cyprinus; species Cyprinus carpio. The sequence continues at coordinate 3,714,645 of NC_056581.1, read as the reverse complement.
ACTTTTGACCTGTACTGTATATATAAATACATTTGAAGAAATATGACAGGTGAGAAGCTGATATCTTAGAGAGCAGGCATGCAGATAAATATATCCAATAAGCCAATATATATGATATCATTTTAATGTAAATGATAAAAAAAAACACTTGCTGCAATGAAAATGAAAAAAAAAATGTAAATAATAAAGTAAAAAATAAAATATTTATACTTTAGATAGCAATGACTTAATCCTATTATAATATCTTTCACAAAAAGAAAAAAATTTAAAAAAAAAAATAAAAAAAAAAACCCCTTAAAGACAGTAAACATTTTTAACCAACAGTGCACTTAGTAATCTGGTCTGTAAAACTGTTCCTTACTAGGAATCAAATTTTCTCAAATAATGCAATTTTTCTATACAGTACATATATAATTTATTAAACCGAACTGTCAGCCACTACAGAGAGTGTGAAAGTCTAATATAAAATCTTACTTGTGGTTTCTCAGGAGAACCTGGTCAGTTGGTTGGCCGAATCATTCAGAACGACCCTCTGAGACGATTTGACGGCTACGTCAATCAGTCGGCCACTAATAAAAAGGTTGCCAACGATGTCTTCAAAAAGGGAGATAGTGCCTATCTCTCAGGTATTGTATTTTGAAACGCTCTTCACAGCCGCACTCTTACGTCCATGCACTCAGCTGGATAATAGCTGCTGGCTTCTCCTCTCTCAGGGGACGTGCTGGTGATGGACGACTATGGCTACATGTATTTCAAAGACCGCACAGGAGACACGTTCCGCTGGAAAGGAGAGAACGTGTCCACCACTGAGGTGGAGGGAACGCTGAGCCGCCTGCTGGACATGAAAGATGTGGTGGTGTATGGAGTGGAGGTGCCAGGTAATCACACATTTCACTGTCTTTTCTGTTTTTGTTTTCCCACCAATCACATTTCATCTCATATTAGAAAATCTCACCAAGGATTATATTTTAAAGTAGAGGGAAAATAAACCTCAGCAGTGGTTTTGTGCTGAAGAGGTTCATTTTGCAATTATGTTGCCTAATACATAGCTAATTGACAAAAAATGATCTAAGATTCAAGCTGAAATCATGTCGTGACTGTAAAGAGTGTGCAGAGTCTTTATGTGCTGAACTGTTCCTTTAAGTGTTCTGTGTTTTTAAGTATCATGAATCATTGAGTGCTCAGCCAGTGTGTGGAGACGAGAATAATTCATTTAAAGGAAGCTGACTGCAGCAGCTCCCGAAGGATTCTGGGAATGCACAGCCAAACAAAGTCCTCTCTTGGCCTAGCTCCGGTTTTGCTTACACTAGATCTATAAAGGAATCGCAGCTGAATTGCTGAATATAGCTCTGTACATTTGAGACTGCCGGCTAAAAAATACTCTGTCATCTTCAAAACAGTGTCATCAGCAGATCTGGAGTTGTGGGTCTGTAACGTATAGATGCTGATAACCATCAAAATGTTTGAAGGGTCTACATGCAAATTGATACAGACAATGCAAGAAAACAGTTTACGTGAGATTTTGAAATTAGCTTTGACGTTAGCATAATCAGACACACACATACACACAAGGCTGCATCTACTGGAGTTAGGAAAAAGGCAGAATAGTCGTCGTCTCACCATAGGCCACGCCCACTGGTGCTCGCCGCCACAAGCATCGCAGCATGTCACATCAAAAGCAAATAGAACACATTATAATATAACTGTATAACACATTCATTATCATTTTTACTGTACTTCAAGATTTATGTTTGAATAACCGTCAAGTTTTTATGACAGCCACCATTAAAAAAAATTATTTCGAAAAATGTAATATAATTTTGTAATTATAAAGTTAGTATTAGAATTTTATTATTATAAAAACGTCATTTAAGTGTTTGTATACAAATCAGTTCATTTTAACCATCGATATTATAGTAATGTAGTACAAACTGACTAAGAGATTTTTTTCCTTGAGATCATTTGCCATGTACTGTACCTGATATATAATCTATATCAAATTTAATCGAATCCGTCAATATGAAAATTTGTCAATACCCAGCCCTAATAATTAGTGTTTAACTTTTACCAACTTTCTTACTAAAAGTAGCTGACCTCAAAGAGAAAACTTCAGAAGACGTCACACGATGGCTGCTGTAGCACTTCTTGTGGCAATGCTGAGGATGCAACATACTTTTGCATTGCATAAGCAGTTCCATGTAACTCCCTTAATAATAATAAAAACCTTTACTTAGGAGTAGCAGTGCAGTAATGTAACACACAGTAGTCCATAGATCTCTGTCCTTGGACCAGTGACATATGACAAGGCCAGACGATGATCTCCTTAGTCAGCTTATTTTAATTCATGGTGACTCAGTGTCTCTTTATGCTTATAGGTTTGGCTTCCTCTGAGGTTGATTACAGGACCTGAGGCCTCCCTTCTGTGATGCATGTGGATGTTTTTCCTCAGGTGCTGAAGGCAAGGCAGGGATGGCAGCCATAGCAGACCCGGAGCACAGCACAGACCTGGTGAAGTTTAGCCGGGACCTGGAGAAGGCCCTGCCGCCCTATGCCCGGCCCGTGTTTCTGCGCTTCCTACCAGAAGTGAACAAAACAGGTGAGATATTGCAACATTTCATTGCTGCCATAACTAAAGTGTTGTTCCCATAAAGGGATTTAAAGAGCTGTTTCTCAGCCATTTTCAAGAGAGCTCTAAATATAATGAGGCTTAACATGTCTCAAATTCAGTTTGTCCAAATTTAAGTCTTAAATATCGTAAATAGTATATCAAGAATACTTAATATTTTAGGAGATCTAAAAAAACGGACTCATTATGTGGCCTAATGTGGTTATTAAATTTCAGAAGTTTAAATTAAGTAGATGTGAGCCCTGCAAGTTTCACAGTAAAAACTTTTTCAAAGTAAAAACAGGAGCTTTTAATGATGGATCCTTTAACTTGACATCAGACAATGCAAGTTATATTGCACCATCTGCCCATTTTGGGGCAGCCTTTCTCTGACATATTTAATTCAACCCTGAACTTGACAGTTGTGGAAGATATTCAGTCTAAGGCTCTAACAAAATCTGAAGTTTGAATAAAATCACTGAGTGAATCATTTTTATATAGACCCTTGAACTTGATATGTGGATCAATACAGACAATTGAGCCAAAAAATGTGACACCAATGCATAGCATAAATATAAGTTTGCTGTTTTTCTTACTTGTGTGTGTGTGTTTTTTTTTTCTTTCTTTCAGCGACTTTTAAATTCCAGAAGACAGACATGCGACGGGAGGGATTCGACCCCAACGTCATCTCTGACAAACTCTACTTCCTGGACTGCACTAAGGGACAGTATGTGGAGCTGAATGTGGAGCTCCATCGCAGCATCGTCTCAGCAAAGCAGAAATTATGAGACTACTGCCAACCTCCATCTGTTCCCTCACCACCCCACCCTCAGCAGCCCTCAAACCCCGCACCCTCATCACTCCGCCCCTCGTTACCTCAACAAACACAGTGAGGGGCCGCAGGAACGCATTCTGCCCGTATATTCAAGCCCCTGTTGATTCATTCTCACAGACCACCTCTCTTACAACCGAGACGGGACTGAGGTGTCAGCCAGCCAGCCGTCTTAAAAACAAAAAAAGCGAAGAATGCAAAAAAAAAAATAAAGAAGCAATTTAGCAAACAAGTATACAAAACACAAGGCACAAGGACCAAACACACGGCTGTCAAGTGGTAAAGCTTTCCCTTTGCCTCAGCTGCACAATGCTCGCCTGGCTACAAGATTCGGGACTGACGCATTCATTTTGATGGATTTGACTAGCCCTGACCAAACCCATGTGGATCGACATGCAATACAAACCCAGCACTGGCTGTGCGCTTGCCAGCTGCCAAGACTTGATCAATGCTGTTCATTTAAATGTGTAACATGCACCAAATATATTTAAGTTGTAGAATAGCTCCTCATCTATTTACAAGTCATGAATCTACATGCTGCGTTGAAGACGTCCCTGATAGCACTGCTACTGTGTGCATTTTACCTCTCCAGACTTTAGTATGCAGCGTCAGCATGGAAGCAGACTTAACCATCAGCCCGGTGTGACATTATGCAGACTGGGCTTCATGGGTTTGCTTTGTTTTGCTAGACGTGAAGACCGTTAAGTTCCCTCTCTAAAGGACACTATAGTGGACTTTGCAAGTAGTATTATACTCTGGTGCTAAAGAGCGAACATCCTATCTATCTGCAAAGTGGCACCAGACCTAAAAACCATCTTTTCTCCTTGACAGGAAGAGAACGGAAGTGGAGGAGAAGACAGGGGAAAGCGATATAGGCTATTTGTCATCAGAGATCTAGTTTTTCTTTCAGCAGCATGAATGATTGACGCAGCAGAGCACTGTGCCTTACTGTCAGGTCACCAGATAGTGTTATTGCCCTCGTCCTGCATCATTACACTAACTGACTCTAGACGTCTCTTCCGTGTCTCTTAAACAGCTAGCTTATTTTCTAGACCTTGCTTGTGCTCCCATGAAAATTCCCATCATGCAAAGTGTGTCCAGCACTACATTTATGGGCATCCTGTCCATTCCATGTGTATTTTTGCCCGATCTCCTTTCGCGAACCTTCCTGTTCTCCCTCGTCCACTGACAGCTGATTATTTATTTGTATATCGTAGCAAGTATTTAAATGTGTGTGCACGTGTGACGGGATGATTTTGTGTGAAGTCACTGTTTTGGCCACTATATATGAACCTACAGCACAGATGTGGGAAAACAGAGAACAGTTTTAACCTTATTTGGGTAAATCTCTCCAGGAACATGTCTGGGTCATGCATTAAAAAAATTAAATATTAATTTAAGCATTTTTTAAATATTAAAAAAAATAATAATAAAGAAATAAATTATATATATATATATATATATATATCATATTGCATAGAAAATAATCAAGCCTATTTCACAATGTTTTGCCTTTTTTTTTTTTTTTTTTTTTTTTGTCATTACGGTAATGACGAAAATCTAATTCATGTTACCAGATGAATATAAAAAAATGACAATAAAATCGCTTTCTCTTTACCGTAACTACCAAAAAATATAATTTTCATGACTGTAATGGCAAAAATCTAATTTACATGATCATAATAAGAAAAATCTAATTCTCAATACCATAATGAAAAAAAAAAAACATTTTCATTACCGTAATATTCTTATTACTGTAATGACAAAAAAATATTTTCTTCAATACCATAATGGCAAAAAAATCAAGATCACATTACTGTAATGATAATAAAATCTCATTCTCATTACCATAATGACAATAAAATATTGTTCTCATTACCATAACAATAATAAAAAAATCCTCATTCTCATTACCCTCATGACATTTTAAATTAAATTCAGTACAACAGTAAAAAGGAATTAATTTATCCATTCAAAATGTATAAGTTTTTCTTCTTTTTTTGCATGTGGGATGAAGTGAGATTTACTCAAATAGCGTAGTGTGATTTAGACTTCAGTTGATACTTAAAGCCAAGTGTGCGGTAGTGATGTCATTGGTTAATCAGCCAATCAGATGCAGTTGTCTCCATCAATACCTTTTCAGGTTTTTATTTTGTTGTTTGCCCTTTCCTTTATCACTTGCATTTTTTTATATATATATAATTTTGTAAAAGATTGATGTGTAATGATTTGTTGATGGTTGAGCTTTATTTCTCCGTTAATCTTATTTGCTTTTTTTGTTTTTGTCCTGGGTGTGTGAAAGAGAGGGAAAGCACATCTTATGCACTGAGTTAAATTTTAAGACGTCTGAAATCTGCTCTACAGACATTTCTTTCTCTCATGATAGTGTGTGTTAGAGTTTGTCCTATGACAGCAAGAATCCTCACCAGGAAGCTTTTGCTGAGGCCTCTCTTGATTATTTCTCCCAGTTAAAGGCATAGTTCAACCAAAAATGAAAACTCTCATCATTTACTCACCCTCGTGACATTCCAGACCTGTATGCTGGTATTCTTAGTGGAACACAACAACAGACTCCAAAAAGGACAAAAAAAATCCAAGTGACTTATTCCAAGTCCTCTGAAGCCATATGATGTGTTTATGTGAGAAAAAGAGCAGCATGTATTGTTTGTATTCCTGTCAGTCTTCCTCCACTGAAGCTTTCAGATTTCCTTCTCCATTTCACATATTTAAAAAGCAGCGGCACATTGACAGCAGACCTGGTGCAATAATATGCCATTTTCCTAAGAGTTTCAAAGGCGAGGAAGATTATCAGAAAATTTTAACTGAAGAAAATAATAATAATAAAATTTAACTTGAATTTCAATCTACTTTTATGGTGATTTTTGTCCTTTTTAGAATTTGCATGAAGATTCTGTGTTCCAAAAAGAAATAAAATCACAGGTTTGGGATGGCATTAAAGTGATTAATGATGACAAAGTTTTAATTTTTGGCTACACTCTCCTTTTAAAGTCTGATACAAAGACACACACAAACAACCTTCAGTTTCAGTAATGTTTTGATAGAGATTTCTGCATTGTAACTCAATGTCTATCTTCATATACTGTAAAGGCATTAGTCATGTGAACTGCAAAACCAGTGCTGTGAATAATTTTGTATTTATTTTTTAAAACCTTATCGAATTTCCACTTTACCATAAAAACAGTCCGTTTTCTGTTTTCAGGCCAAACTTCAGTGTTTCAAAGGATCGGTTTACGTGTGCAAGTGTGTGTGGTTCTTCTGTAGTTTTCCCCCTCTCTGGAGATGATGTGACACTCCTCTTGCAGTTAGTGAAATGTTGTTCTCATGTCTGTCCACAAGGTTGTGCTCATTCAGGACGTAAATACATCACATCCCCTCCTCATGCTCAGAATGGCTGATTTGCCATCCAAAATTGTGTTAATGTTGATCATTCTTATATGAGGGATACCTACAGGTTTATATTTAACTCATTACTTACTGTGGATTTCTTATTATTTGCATTGTCAATAGCTTTAAAGCTACAAAGAACCATTTTCAAGTAACATAAGTTATATTGTTTTTTTTTATCTTGTTTTATTGAGCACCAAAGTTAGTCAAGGAAGAAAACTGACCTTTTTTCCTCGGTTTTGTTTATAAATTGTGGCGATCTGTCACGCTTCTCAAAAGACTGATCATAAATGCACTTGTCTTTTGTCTGTTTCTGTTCAGTACTCAGGAACAACACGCTGAGGCAGATGAGAGAAGGGAAGGTGTGTGTGTGTGTGTGTGTGTTGATGTAGAGGTGTGTGAGGTGTGCTGCGTCACACTGAAGTCCTCTTGTCTTAAAGACTAGCTGTAAATTATGCTCTTTCAAAACAATGGCATCCAAGAATCAATATTAATAAAAAAAGATATATTAATTCTCTGCAGTCGCTCCTGTTTTTTTTACTTTATTGCATCTATATTTTTGCTGCAAAACAGAAGAAACATTTATACAACTTTGTGGGATGGAAATTGTAATATTTGTAAGTTTCAAACATGGTACCTTCAATGAATGGTCTCTCAGTTGGATGTGTGTACTTGCGTGTGATTGGCTGGATGGGTGAGGGGGAGGGGCTAATGTGGCTGGCAGACCCTGAATAGTCCACAGTGCCTGGCTGTGTTCCTACAACGTCACCATGAAGATCGCCTTGATGAGCAACTTTTTGCTGATGCTCCTGACTGACATCCACGCCAGCGTCCAACCGCAGAAAAACTTCGACCTTCAGAGAGTAAGAACTTCAGCTGTGTATTTTACCTGCCGTTTTCAACACTCAAGCTTTTTAAAATGACCTCTAGGTCCTTTCTCTGTAGGAGTGTCGCATGTTCAGTTATGGTAGTTATGGACTTGGAGCAACAAATTCTGTTTTCCACTCCTTCGCTGAGTTCAGGCTGGTGTTGTGTGAGATTTAAACAGCTGAATAATGTTGTTGTGATGTTTGTTTGAATTGTTCTTGCCTAGGGCTGAAGTACTGACATGAACAATCTGTTTCTCCGTGTTGATGAGGTTAATGCTCTACAGGGTCGTTTGAGGGGGCGCTCTCCATTACGATTGCATTAACAGTAGAGACAGAGCAGACAAACAGAGCTCAGGGCAAAGGTCACGCACTCAGTGCTGCAACAAGGAATGGGTGATTTCTGCCAAGTTCTCGAGGCATGAGGCATCCTCATGAGATTTTATGAAAAAAAAAAAAAAATTTTTAAGTGAAGACAAAATATCAGTGAATAAACAGACAAATAACCTACGGTTCTATTTTTGTTTGGCCGTTAGTATCAGGCTTATTATTTTTGTCTGGATTCACTGTTGTTTTTCCAAAACATCCTTTTCTAATCATGCTCATGATGTTGTGTGCTGTTTGTTCAGTTTGCAGGGAGGTGGTATCGGGTCGGTCTGGCCTATGATTCTCCAGGTTTTGTGCGGTACAGAAGCAGACTCACCGTCTCTGTGGGCACAGTGGAGCCGAAGGAGAACGGGAACGTCAACATGACCATGTGGAGTTTAACGTGAGGGACACTCATTTTCACCTATGATTGATTTCAGAGGAAAAAATATTTGTATATAATACAGTAAAACAAAATATAATGTAATACATAATACAATACAATACTATTGCACTTTTTTTTAGCGTACAACTGGTTCAGAATTTAATATTGTCAGAACAACAGCACTTTTAACTCAGTTAATAATGAGAAATATTATATTGTTTTAGCTTTAATTCACAATGAATTTAGAATGCTTTCAAAAATATTATTATCATCCTAAAATTGTTATATATTATATTATATTATATTATATTATATATATTATATTATATTATATTATATTATATTATATTATATTATATTATATTATATTATATTATTAACACACTGTATGATGATTTTTGTCTCATTTGTCATAGTTAAAATAGTTAAGAATAATTTCTAAAAATGATTATATTATATTATAGTATATTTATTATATTTATTATATTATAATATAATATATTATATTAACACACTGTATGATGATTCTTGTCTCATTTGTCATAGTTAAAATAGTTAAGAATAATTTCTAAAATTATTATATTATTATATTATATAATTTTCTATCATATTTATTATATTATGTAATATTTATTATGTTATGTTATGTTAAGTTATGTTGTTATGTTATGTTATGTTATGTTATGTTATGTTGTTATGTTATGTTATGTTATGTTGTTATGTTATATGTTATGCGATGCGATGCTATGCTATGCGATGCTATGCTATGTTATGTTATGTTATGTTATGTTATGTTGTTATGTTATGTTATTTTATGTTATGTTATGTTATGTTATGTTATGTTATGTTATGTTATGTTATGTTATGTTATGTTGTTATGTTATGTTATGTTATGTTATGTTGTTACGTTACGTTACGTTACATGTTGTTATGTTTATGTTATGTTATGTTATGTTGTTATGTTATGTTGTTATGTTGTTATGTTATATGTTATGCGATGCGATGCGATGCTATGCTATGCTATGCTATGCTATGCTATGCTATGTTATGTTATGTTATGTTATGTTATGTTGTTATGTTATGTTATGTTATGTTATGTTATGTTATGTTATGTTATGTTATGTTATGTTATGTTATGTTGTTATGTTATGTTATGTTATGTTATGTTATGTTGTTATGTTGTTATGTTATGTTATGTTATGTTATGTTATGTTGTTATGTTGTTATGTTGTTATGTTATGTTATGTTATGTTATGTTATGTTATGTTATGTTATGTTATGTTATGTTGTTATGTTATGTTATGTTATGTTGTTATGTTATGTTATGTTATGTTGTTATGTTATGTTATGTTGTTATGTTATGTTATGTTATGTTATGTTGTTATGTTATGCGATGCGATGCGATGCTATGCTATGCTATGCTATGTTATGTTATGTTATGTTAGTACACTGTATAATGATTCTTGTCTCATTTGTCATAGTTAAAATAGTTCAAAATAATTTCTAAAATAATTATATTATATTATATCATATTTATGTCATGTCATGTCATATTATACTCACTCATTGTATGATAAGTATTGTCTCTGTTGTGTGTGATCATATGCAGTTCCACTGGCTGTCATTCTAATCTACATTTATAAGAAGACGTCTGTGCCCGGCGTATTCACCTACTACAGCACTCGTGAGTCAACATATAAGACCTATATGACTGATCAGTACTGAGAAAAAGATACTACAGTTCAGTTTTTTATTGTTACTTGAGGTCATAGAAGGGTGAAGGATGTTACTGTGGTGGAGACAAACTACACAGAGTACGCCCTGGTCCTCAAACACAAGAAGTTTAACAAGGAGTTCACACAAGTGGCCCTTTATGGTGAGCCTGTGATTAACAACAGGATCGACTCAAGCTTTCTGGGAGGGCAGATTTGTTTTGACTTTCTGAATTCTTCTGAGTGCCTTTAATTTCACTGTAGGTCGTACTGAGAAGTTGAGTACGGATGTGATGGAGAAGTTCAGAGTGTATGCCACAGCTCAAGGATTCCCTAAAGACTCCATACTGACTCCACCAGCTGCTGGTAAACCACTCAAATCACTTACACCTGCAAGTTCGACTTTATCTAGAAAGTTCACCCAAAAATGTCAACATCAACAAGTCATCATTTACTCACCCTCATGTCGTTCCAAACCAGTTGTAGATTCTTTCTTCTGTGTTTTTTCAAAAGAAGATATTTTGAAGAGTTTGGGTAACCAAACAGTTTCTGGTAGCCATTGACTTCCACAGAATGTAAAGAAATAGTATAGAAGTCATTGGCTACCATCAACTACTTTGTAACCCACATTCTTCACATTATCTTCTTTTATGTTGAGAAAGAAACTCATACAGGATTGGAAACGACATGAGGGTGAGTAAATGATGAGAAAAGTTTTATTGAACTATCCCTTTAAGCCACACTTAAAATTGAATGGAGAAGGATTGCAATACTGATAAAACAATACTATTCAAAACAATATATATTTGGATAATATTTGGATAATTTTATAGTTGTCAAACATGGCTCATGTTCATAAATGAAGTGACTGTCTATACTTGTGTTTACTCTGACAGGACATTTGAAGTGAATTTTTTTCAATATTTGGTATGATATCTAACACAGTGTGTCTGAAATTGCACACTGTCTGAGTATGTACTACACTTGAATTTGAACTTATTTCACAACTGTTAAAAAAGTATGTTCTATATAGTATGAATATGGGTAGTATGAATGAAATTCATGCTTCACTTTCTCTCCCGTGGCCTCATGGGATAGTAAAGTGTTTATCTACTGCGCACTTCAGATTCCAAGCAAAAATAGTAGGTCATTCAGATATTTTTCAGCTGCTGTTTTCGAATACTATGAATTCAGACATACTACTACTTTGGCATACTGTTTTTGGCATGCTATTTAGTAGGGAAGTATTCAGTTTGGATGCAGTGAGTGACATTCAGTCATATTTTAAAGTGTGGCCAAAGTACTTTTTTATCAGGACTATACATTGTTGGACACTCCAATAATTGCTCAAGAACAGACAATTATCAATGTGCGACTCAACCTTTGTTCACAAACCATTTAAGTGTTTATTTATTGTCTAAATAGTTATATTTTCATCAGAATTCTAACAAAATTTCTAATTTTTGTTTTGTCTTTTTAGAAAACTGTCCTTCTTCAGGAAGTTAGGTAAGCGAGAGCTTCAAATCTAGTTTGTCAATCCCTGTTTTATCACCAATAACCTCATGACACTGCTGGAAGTTATTCATTCAGTTTGGCAACTTTGTATATTGTGTTTTATAACATTGTTTTTTACCTGTTTTGTCTCTCTTTCAGTTCCCAATCACATTTAGAGCTGGAAGAAACACACAACTTTACCTTAATATGCCAAAATGATGTTATTTTGTGGCAGTTTGTAAAATTGTAACTGATGTCATTGTCATTTGCTGTGCTTAGTTGTTATATTTAACTATAAAGCTGACAAAACACTGAATCAAAACACTGAAGAAGAGTGGAAATACAGAAAGAGGTATTGTCACGTCTCTGATTATCTTTGCTGGCAAAAATAAAACTTTTTTTGATTCTGTTCATGTTGTGTATGTGACTCACATCTGGAGTTTAGCGTGAGAAATGAAAGTTAATGAGTAAATATGAGTACATCTCTTCTCTTGTGTTGAAGCTTTTCTTACAGACTCTGTGCTAACAGTAAAAAATGCTAACTGCTTACTGAGTGATTGTGACTGAAAAGTCACGCTCACTGGATGCAATTTTTGTGTCAGATGTTTGGTAATTGTAAATAAAAATCTAATTCTAAAGGATAGGGTGAGGTGTCGCAACATCTAGCTACTGGGGTGCCTCAGGGCTCAGTTCTTGGACCTCTTCTCTTTTCTATCTTCACTAGGTTTCACTAGGCTTTTCATATCACTGCTATGCTGATGACACTCAACTCTACCTCTCGTTCCATCCTGATGATCCGACGATAGCTGCTCGCATCTCAGCTTGTCTACCAGACGTTTCTTGCCGGAAGAATGACCATCACCTTCACTAGCACAGAACTGCTTGTTGTTTCAACCAACCCAACACTTCATCACAATTTCTCCATCCAGCTATGTGCATCAATCACAATTCCTTCAAGGACACCCAGGAACCTTGGAGTTGTGATAGATGATCAGCTGAATTGTTAGAGCGGCCCGGTTCTGCCAGATTTACTTTTTACAATATTAGGAAGATCAGGCCCTTTCTATCCAAAAATCCTACACAATTCCTTATTCAAGCTCTTGTTCTGTCCAGACTGGACTATTGCAGTGCTGTCTTGGCAGTTCTTCCAGCCAGTTCTATCAAACCTATGCAACTAATTCAGAATGCGGCAGTAAAATTTGTCTTTAACAAGCCGAAAAGATTACAACACCTCTGTGCATCAACTTGCACTCAAGGCATTAATGTTTGCCACAAAACAACCACTGACTCTTAGCCCCTTTACATAAACTAACTTCTTCATCTCTTTTCTGTCTACTTTTTATTCTTTAAAAAAAAAAAAAATCTTGCTCTGTGTACTACATTTAACTAACTGGGGAACACTTACATTGCTGCTCTTTTGTTGTTTTGATTGCTTCTATTACCCTCATTTGTACTGTAAGTCACTTTGGATAAAAGCATCTGCTAAATGATTAAATATAAATGGAATGTAATTGTAAAGGATATGGCTTTTTTTTGGAAATTTAAAACCTTTATTATATAAAGCAAAAGAAACTCATCTCTTTTTAACTCTTACATACTGAATTATGGGAATATTATGGGAATATTAAATAGAATCATGTGAATATTAAATCTTCTGTTTGTTTCATCCAAAGCAAACAAGAACATAAGGCACAAACAGGAGTCAATAGGCAGATAAGGAGAACTTTGTTCTGTTTGTTTTGTTGGACTGGTTTTGGGGGTGGTTTTGCACACATGGCCAGCAGGTCGATGTCCTGTGGATGATAGAGACAGTCGTGGTTCTTCAGAACTTCATTTGGATCACAGACAGTCAGGATGAAGTGTGTTGTTGTAGTGTTTCTGCTGACGCTCCTGGGCCTGTTGCATGCTGGGCCGCTGCCCGATGAGCCCGTCCTCCAGCCCCAGGAGAACTTTGATGTGAACCGGGTAAGTTATGCTTTTTGGATGTTTAAGAGAATGTTTGTGCATAGAGGAGATCAGGACTAGTTGTCACATTTTTTACACCTGTAGAATTTTTCTTTATAGTCAGTTTTGCCTTGAATACAAAAAACTACTCAACATTTCAACTGTTATTCCCCAGGACAAAAAAGGCATAGTTCATTTATCACTTACTGTTCTTCTGTGACAACATGCCCCAATGGCCACACTAAATGTGGTCTGTTGTCACAATGGCAACCTGTTTAATTTACACTAATTGTAGAAAACAATCTGTATTTGAAGAGTTTTATAGGTTATTTATTTGCATTTTAGCAATATGTTATATATATAAACTATATTTTTTTAAATGAAAAAAATGTACATACAACATATACAATTGTTTTTAATGTGAAACAAATATGGAACAAAGAAAGCAGTTCATGAAATATGCGTTTTGAAAGGCGCCACCAAATAAAATTGTATTATTATAAATATTTTGTTATTATTATTTAAAAGATTGTATAAGCTATTTCTTTGCATTTTGGTGATTTTGTTTTTATATTGTAATAAACATGTTAATTACATACAATATATACAATGTTTTTTAATATGAAACAAATGTTTCATGAATATGAATTCATGAAATAGTTAAAGAAAAATCATCTCTAGTTATAAGCTTATTTGTATTTTAGTTTTTTTAAATTTTTTAATTGACAAATATTTTATGAGAAAGTAAGCTATATAAATCAAGAAATTACACAAAATATAAAAACCTTTTTAACACGAAACAAACTTAAAACAAATCAATTCAAATAAATAATAAATCATATAATAACAATAATAAATATTATAATTATAACCTAGTGTTATACAAAATATTCAGCTGAAATATATATAGTTGACCTTTTTACAAACAACAAACAGACAATAAATAAATAAATAGTAATGTTAGTTTGTAGGTCCTCCCTAGTGAATTTGATTTGTACACATTTCAATCACTTTTCTTAGGTCTAATATGAGTGTTAAGGTGATATATATGAGTGTTAAGATGATATTTGGTATGAAATTCTAATTGACCTTATTTCTCCTAATCTGACCTCCTCGTCTCCTCTGTAATTCATGGGCAAATGGTATGATATTGCGATAGCGTCCACGTGTCCATGGCTCAAGCGTCATAAGGGAGATGCAGCCATCGGCTCTTTGGAGCTGCAATCCAGTGGCTCAACACAGACCATCAGCATGACCCTCATCAGCAGCAGGTACAGCACACAATTATATCACATACAATGAACAAACTATTGTGAATAAACACCCTCATACCCCATCATGAGACCCCGAATGACAGGCTTTGCTCATTTATACTGCAGACATGGCACCTGCAAATCCATCAGTGGAGAGTATCAGCTGACCAAAACACCTGGAAGGTTCCACTACCACAATGCCAGTGAGTTGAGCACCACAGCTGTCAATCAGTCAGATTTCTCATGTTATTTCACCGTTTATGTCTTTGCTCATGTAGAGTGGAATGCTGATGTGGACGCCTACGTGGTTCACACAAACTACAACGAGTACGCTCTGGTGGTGATGTATAAACAAAAGCCAGGCGGTGAAAAAACTACATCTGTCAAACTCTACGGTAAAACATCTGTATTCTTCTTGGACAACATTTAGACTTGAGCTTTCCTGATCTCAGCTTTGACCTCAAATCGACCAAAGCAGCATGCATTGCATACTATTTCTGTGGATTTTCAAATGCATCTACATCGTTTGGGCTTATAATATTACCCATAACCCCCTGCACTCCTACGAGGAGTTTGTGATGGTTCCCTTAATGATGATGACTACTTTTTCAGTTGAAGAGAAATGGTGAGGATTGTGAGGTAAAGCTGCCACCGCAAGTGCTAAACGTATGAACTGAATGAGTTAAATGCTAATGCTAGCATGCAACAAAAACAGTATGTGACAAATGTGTGTGTGGCAAGACTATATTCTATGATTTTGATATCTCATTTCTACTCAAACGCCCATCAAATAACTTCAGATTGCTTTCTCAATAGCTACATTCATTGCATGCTTACATACTAGTTGATATCTCTCTAGGTAAAATACATGTTTTGTGTCGGGGTTCCCCTGGTAAGATTCGCATTTTAGGGGGTAAATATGACATTATTGGGGTCGCATAGTGGGGTCGCTTCAATAGTGTTAAAGTAGCCCAATTCCGCGGGAAAACTGCAGACTTGGCAACACTGGTTCCCTTATCGTTTGTGTAACCAAGAAAAAAAAGGTTTTAAAAACTTTGTATGAAAAACTGGACATTTTGAACATTCAAAGAACATTTAGCATAACTTAATGTGAACGTCGGCAAAATGTTCCTAGATGATGTGGTTATCAGGGTTTGTGTTTGTGAGTACTGAGGACCCGTTGTTCTCACCCTGTAGGACGTGCTATGGAGCTGCGGCCCACTCTCATCGAAGACTTCAAGACTCTGGTGGCTGAGCAGGGAATGAGTGAAGACACTATCATTATCAAAAAGAACAAAGGTATCCTCAGGACACACAACCAATGCAAAACACGCCTTTTATTGGGACCCGATGTGATTGTTCTTGGCTCTCCTTCTCTCTTTGTGTGACCAGGTGAATGTGTTCCAGGTGTGCAGGTCACACCAGAGCCACAGATCCAGGTGAAGACCGCGCCATCACTGCAGCGCACACACACAAGAAACCAAAGCATTTTAGCTTAAAATAGTAGTTACTATGAAAAATGAAAATATTGTTCCTTCCAACCCTGTATTTTGTGGAAAAGCTGAATATTTGAATCGTTTAAAGTCTGCTGAATCCATACAAAGAGACAAACAATGCCCAAAGGATGAATACATAATGACAGATTCGTCATATCTGATTGAATTATTCATGTAAGTGTCATTAATAATCCTGTCATGTGATTCGATCTCAATAGAGGGCGAGGAGGAATGTGGTCCTGCCGGCTCCTGAGGAAGGATCGGGTGACGACAATATGCCCTTATTTAGAGGACCTGGTGAGTAACAGTGCCACTTATGTGCTGCTTTCATATATAGTCATTATATATATATATGTGTGTGTGTGTGTGTGTGTGTGTGTGTGTGTGTGTGTAGATAGATAGATAGATAGATAGATAGATAGATAGATAGATAGATAGATAGATAGATAGATAGATAGATTTGAAGGTAGCTGACAAATTTTTAACTAATTAAAAAAAAATCCGCTAAATATACACTTACACATTAGTGTATATTTAGCGTTTTTTTTTTTTTTTTTTTTTTTGTAGAACTTGTTATTGGTTGGTAACCATTTAATTTAATTAATCAGGGGGTTTTTTTAGCCCTGTGGTGTGACAAATGTTTTAAATGTGCAGATATGACTGAGGTCACAAAAAGGCATATGTACTGTATACATTACTAATACATTATAAATTACTGTTCAAAAAGGCTACATTTATTTGATCTGAAATCCAGTAAAAACCATAATATTGTGAAATAATAGCGCAATTTCAATTTTAACTGAATATTAAGATTACAGTTTCATTGACTTGGTGCTCAAACAACATTTATTTTTATTATTATCAATATTAAGAACAGTTTTGTTGCCTAATATTATGGAAACCGTGATACTTTAAGGATTCCTTGATGAATAGAGTGTTTAAAATAACAAAATTTATTTAAAAAAAAAAAAGAAAGAAATCTTTAGTAACATTTTAAATGTTTTTACTATGACTGTTGATCAGTTTAATGCATCCTTACTGGGAAAAAAGTATTAATTTATTTAAAAAAATTAACATCCTAATGACCCCAAATTTTACATTATTTAATTATGAGTGAAAAAGAGTGCAGAGCGTTATAATAAATTATAATATATCCTATAATTTAAAAATTATTATAATTAAAGAGTTAATTTATTGCTTTGACATTATAATAAAATGTCCCGTGTGTGTGTGTGTGTAGAAGCGTGTAAGTCCCAGCCAGATTCGGGTCCATGTTTCGGGATGCTGCAGCGCTACCATTACAACTCATCCATCATGGCCTGTCAGATGTTCACTTATGGAGGCTGCATGGGGAACCAGAACAACTTTGTGACTGAAAAGGAGTGTCTGCAGAGCTGCCGCACTGAGGGTGAGTGTTTGTGTGTGTGTGTGTGTGTGTGTGTGTGTGTGTGTGTGTGTGTGTGTGTGTGTGTGTGTGTGTGTGTGTGTGTGTGTGTGTGTGTGTGTGTGTGTGTGTGTGTGTGTGTGTGTGTGTGTGTGTGTGTGTGTGTGTGTGTGTGTGTGTGTGTGTGTGTGTGTGCGTGTGGTTTTATTTTACACACTGTATTTTGTCCCTCAGCCGCCTGCAGGCTGCCCATGGATGCTGGTCCTTGTAAAGTGTTCACAGACCTGTGGGCCTTCGACTCTGCCGCTGGAAAGTGTGTGTCCTTCAAATATGGAGGCTGCAAGGGCAATGGCAATAAATTCTACAGCCAGAAGGAGTGTGAGGAGTACTGCGGCGTAATGATGAGAAATGGTGGGACACACACATTACACCAGACAATAGCAGATTTTTTTATTAATGGCATTCATATTATTATCCAAATTGTAAGTAGAATTCTGACGCTTGTGTCGTTTTGTTATGGATTTGCAGGAGATGACGAGTTTCTCACAGTGAACTGAGTATGGTGGGAATGAAAATGGAGCATTACTTTGTTTCAAACAGCAAAGTGCAACATGGATCAGTTTCCAAAAGGCATTAACTTCAACATTAACACAATAAATAAAGACCTGTCCAATGTACTGCTTGTGCACTTCATTTGACATTTTACGATACTGTGCTGCTGGGGGGAATTTTTATTTTATTTTATTTTATTTTATTTATTTTATTGTTCTGTTTTCCTTCACTTTAAAAATAAATCTCAGTCAAATATTTCATTTTATTATTTTTAGTCTTCTTTTGCTTTCTTTAAAAATAAAAATCAGTAAAAATAAAACACATTTTATTTTACTTTTTTTTAAATTTTATTTCCAGTAAAATTCATTTTAAAATTTCATTTAATTTTGTTGTCCAGTGTGACATTTTACACATTTTTTACGTTTACTTGTTTTATTTAACTTGCTTTTTTATTATTATTTTCCTTTTGCTTTCTTTAAAATTAAAATTCAGTAAAAAAAAATTCGTTATTAGTGTATATTGTATTTTTTTTTTTTTTTTGAAAATAACTTTTAGTAAAAATAAAAAATATATATTTTATTTTCAAGTAAAATAATTATTTAATTTTGTTTTCCGACATGAATAAAATAATTTTAAAAAATCCTTTTATTTTATTTTACATTTATTTATATAAACATTTTATTCACTTTTATTTTATTTTATTTTGCAGTAAGTTGGTAATTTATCATATTTAATTTTATTTGATTCTTAGGAATGACCAGATTTTTTCTTTTCACTGGACATTTTACAATTGACCCCCCTGGTCTCTCCTACTGACGGTGGCCAGGAGAGGTCAGTGTTGTCTACTGAAGGAGATCATCTTACCAGCTCCAGTCTTTGGAATTGTGTGAAACTGCCTGCTCATCTGAATTATCTGCTGATCCGAGACCAGTTTTAGCGTTCTTGTTATAATACCAAAGCAATATGTTCAGGCTCATGAAGCTGATCCTGCATGCAGGCGAAAAAAGTCCATTCTGAGCAAAGTCCCCAGCAGCCCAGCCAGGCTTCCTGCCCGCTTTTTCTCAGAATTCACGGCTGGTGATGTTGCTGGGAGAATGCTGGGAATATCCGGAGAGGAAAAAGGAACTGACGGCTTTCAGTGACCTTCCGGCCAGGGCCACATCACCTGCCCACACACACCCTCGCACAGACACAAACACTCCACAGCGGCTCCAAACACTTCTCAGACACGTAATGCCTGCCTAAAATGTTTGAATTTCAATGCATTTGCTACAAAATATCAAACCATGTCTGTGCGCAAATGTTACTCAGAAAATATTTCACTTTTATGAGCCATTTTTGCTGTTACTCTTAGTTAATTTTAGTGGATGTATGAAGTCAGATCCCTTAGGTTCACGCAGGTGTCCTAAAAGAGGAACCACAGGTGTGGTTACATTAGCGTTTGACAACTACAAAAGTGTCCATAGCATTAATACAATGAAACCACACAAGACGTGTACTCATATAAACACACACAAACTTCCGCATTTACAAACACTTGCTGATGCTGCAAACATAAACCCACAAAACTACATCACACTCATAAACTACACTAACTCACACATTTTCAGTTTCACACACATATGATGCAAAATCTGAACTTCCTCAGACATCACACACATTTGTTACACAGGCATTCACACAAGAAACATCATGTGAAAATGTAAAATTACATGTGAGCGTTAATATCATCACTACCAGTTTATTTTAAACCCACATCCATCTACTTTATAGAAAGATGCTTACAAATGATATGATTAGTGATTTATATTAAGAAAATCACTCATACTCATTGGGATTTTAACTTTTTAACTTTGTACTCTTTGTACAATTGACATGAAAAAAACTTCAAATCCTGCAGCTTGTTGTGAAGAGATGTGCTATTACTTTTACAACCCAGGGGACAAATTGGGACTTTTTCATAATTATGTCTTTAACAAACCACTCTGTTGCTTATGCTACGTCTATTCTGTCACCATTTAAGCTGCCCTGTCAATCATCTTGTCACAGTTATCCTTCACATTTCAATTCATTTAATTTCCTACCATGTCATGCTGATCTGCCAATCCCCCCTTATGTGTTTGCATAATTATGCATTTATCCGTTAATGACCCAACGTATCTTTCACAGTTCACAGATGAAATATAATGTGGATAACATTAAATATTAATTTTTTTCATCAGGTTAGATATTGATTATTAAATAGTCAGCAAAAAAACAAACCAGTCCATTTTAGGACATTAAGATGGATAGTATGCAAATTGGGACGCAGTATCTGTCTTATCATAGTGACTATGTTTATGCAACTGGCCCATGAACAGTTTTGTGAAAATACACATAAAAATATTTGCATGAAACAGAAACAGTGGACGAGCTGAACGAGACGCAGATTCACTCTCTGCCAGCAGGTAGCGCTTAAAGCATTTCCTTGGTTTGAGCTGTAAACAAAGCAGCGCTGCACTTATGAACTTTAATATGAATTATACAGAGGCAAGATGAAAAGAAAAAATACCATCTTAACTTTTCTAAAGACTGTAAGTTCCCCTCAGACAGGCATTGATATAAACTCCTACCCATAATTGAATTGCGATTTGTTTAGCATCTCAACCGATTTAAATCATCACATTCATGTAAAGTAAACGTTAGCCTTGTTGACAAGTTTGGGTGAGTAATGCCAAAACGCACAAGATATTGTACTTTCAGTGTCCTGTAGTTGGCGATATCACTTTTTTTAGCAGAAATAAACTGCTGCAGAAAAAGCTAGGTGCCATGCAAAATTAATGCGTAATTGCGAAACTCATTACAAATGTAGTGGAGTAAAGATTACAGATGCTTATTCAAAAATGCAGTGAAATAGGGAGCAAAAGTTGCTAATATCTGTGTTACTCAGTAAAACTACAGAGTATCCAAAAAGATACTCAATACAGTAATTAATTACGTTTACTCAAATACTTTACACCTCTGTGAACATGGACTCTGAAGAGGAGGGGCCGGAAGAAACAGCTCTCTCCAATATTTTGAATTTGGACTACAGTTCCCATTTCAACCACTAGATTTGATATTACATACAACGCCTTTAACAACTGCACAGCAGAAACCCTGAAAGCCATTCAGAACAATTTAGCAGCTGCATCGCAATGCACTGGAAACCACACAGAACACCTTAGCCTCATGCTGGAGAGTTTTACAAAGGCAAGCACCACTCAAATTTTCCTCAGAAAATGTTTAAATCTATTTTATATCACATGTGTCATTGGTAAAATGCTCTAACACAGCTGAAAGGTGTTACACATAATTGAACCTTCTTACTATATACATGTTGAGTCATGAACTCAGATGAGTCTAGCAGCTGTAGAGCTCCTTTAAACCTTTGATCTGCATGCTTCCCACAGTGCTCTGGCTAAATGAAGGATACATAAGGCATCTAGTGTGCGTGTATGCGTGCGACTGGGGTCGGTTAGTGGTACGTCTTTGCTGTGGGAAGACTGCTGGTGTGTAAAAATATGAAAAGAGTGTGTGAGCATCTGTGTGTGTACATATGTCATGTCTGTTGGCAACTCAAGAAAACAGTTTCAGACCGCTGAACAGGATCAAAGTGAGTCAACTTAGACACAAGGGTTCACTTCTCCTTCCAGATACACACATGGTCACACACATATACATTTTCACACACGCATTCAATCACACCCAGACTTTCCTACAGAGGCCCGTGTCGAATACACAGCTATGCTGAACTGCGAGGCACACACACCCACCCTTAAAGGTATAGTTCACATGAAAAAATGAAAGTCCGTCATCATTCACTCGACCTCATGTTGTGCTAAACCATGATATACATTTTTTTTCCAGCATGTCATGTCCGGGGCTCCGTAATATCCAGTGTTGTTTTGGACTTTTACTGTACAGACAAAAACTTTTTGTTCCACAGAAGAAATAAAGACATGCACATGAGGAATTAGTTTTTTTTTTTTTTTTTGGATGAACTATCCCTTTGTCCCCTTCCAGTTCCCATGTTGTAATTGCATGGAAAAGAGTGTTCAGAATTTCTTGTTTTCCACAGAAAAAAGAAAGTAATGTGGGTTTGGAACAACACGAGGGTGATTAAAGATTAAAGAATTTTAGAGTGAGCTAATTTTTTAAGGCATTTTACTGTCAATACAGGCATCACCACAAACACTCATTGCAGAAAAACATGAATCACAAAGACCCTGAGTGAACAGAGACGAATTGTACCTTCTCTCTTTTTTCTACAGCATTTAAACACAAATTGCAACCAAAAAACATAGATCCTGGCTGCTTGGATTCCTTTCTATGTGTCTCCTTACAGACTCTGAGCTCAACCGTGACCACAGGAAGAGCAAAGGCACTGATTGGTTATTGAGTCTCCACTCATGCACATTTGTCAGCTCGGTTGTGTACATAATAAAGCCCTCAGCAGGTTAGAATTAACTTTGTCAAACACTTCTTTTGCATATGATCAAAGCTCTTTCCTGACTTCCTGTGTAGATTTGAATTTCCTTTCATTTGTGACTTTCTTTTATTAAACATAACTGAACAATGTATTGACAGTATCAAACATGTTCATGCCATTTTCCTTTATTTTCTATCTGGGTGTAAAAAAAAAAAAAAAAAAAAAAAAAAAAAAAAAAAAACATCAGGTAGACTGAGGAATGTTTCAAAAGTTGAAATATTTTTTCTGTTAATTTTTAAACCAGATTTAAGTGAATTGAAAACTATAAGTAATTCATCAGGTTGATTTGCAGCTGACCTAAAAAAGAAAACTGTTGAAAGACGCAGACATTTTACTCTAATGCCCCTTGTGCATTCTGGTTTTGTAACATAATAACGTGAAAAAGAGCTTGCATAGCTAGAAGCTTCTGCATTCACATACTTGCATAGAGTATATTTTAAGACTTAAAGGGATAGTTCACCCAAAAATGAAAACTCTGTCATCATTTATTCACCCTCAAGTCATTCCAATCCCATATGAGTTCAATGCTTCTTTGATTTTGCAAATAAAGATATCTAATTTCAGTCTTATGGTTTTGGAATGACATCAAGGTGAGTTAAAGTATTAGTTTACTTTTGAATTAAAATTTCCTGATAATTTATTCACCCCCACGTCATCCAAGATGTTAACGTCTTTCCTTCTTCAGTTGAAATTAAATTAAGGTTTTTGATGAAAACATTCTAGGATTATTCTTCTTATAGTGGACTTCAACGGCTATCGAACGGTTAAAGGTCAAAATTACACTGTAAAAAATGACCGTAAATTTAATGGTAAAATACTGTGAAAATGCTACAGTAAAAACCTGTTAAATGGTTAACGGTAATTTCCTGTAAAATTTACAAGGAAAAAACATAAACTGACATTCCCAGAATTCTCTGCGTTGCATTTCAAATTTTGTTTGAATTTGATGTTTTTTCTTTGAAATAACAATGCTTCTTATTTTTTTCTTATCTGTTATGTTTATTAGGGTTGTATGTTACATATAATGTTGTTAAATTAATGTATTGCATATTTCAGTTTAATGAGTCTCACCATGATGGTGTTTAGTGCTTGTGTGAATGACACAGTGCACCTTCTATGTTTCTTATTATTTAAAAGCTGCTTGTGATGGGCTTTGGTTCATCACATGACTTTCTCATCACCACCTGCTTTTTGTGGTTACCAGTGTATTACAAAGGTGCAAAACAGATTTCAGTACTTAAATAAGTTGGTATATTAATATTATATCAGTTAAATTACGGTATTAAACTGTACATTTAAGGTAAAACGTACGGTATAATTCTGGCAACCACAGCTGCCAGTTTTTTACCGTATATTTTACAGATTTTTTTTTTTACAGTGTACAGTTTCAGTTCAGCTTCAAAGGGCGCTACACAATACCAGACAAGGAATAAGGGTTTTATCTAGCGAAACAATCTGTCTTTTTAAAAAAATAAAATAAAAAATTTATATGATTTATAAACAGAAATGCTCTCCTTGCACTGCTCTGCATTGCACATCCAAGACTTCACGTAATATGTAATCACATTGAAAAGATCATGGGCAACATAGACGGAAGTACCTTCTGAGCATTTACAAGTCAAACGTGCAAAGACAAATGCCGTTGAAAAAAAATTGAATATGTGTCATTTTACATACAACAACTTTTGAAAAAATCCTCCTTCTACACTTTTAAAATACTGACTGAGTCTGTACTTCTGCCTACGTCAAGCATGACCTTTTCAACTTAATTACTTATTACGTGAAGACATGGACGCGAGTCGCAGTGCAAGGCAAGCATTTCTGTTTATAAAGCATATAAATATTTTTTTTTTTTTTTGAAAATTACCAATCGTTTTGCTAGATAAGACCCTTATTCCTCTTCTGGTATCGTGTAGAGCCCTTTGAAGCTGCACTGAAACTGTAATTTTGACCTTCAACCATTTGGTAGCCATTGAAGTCCACTACATTTTATTTTCTAAAGGTTTTTCTTATTGAATTAGTTTATTGTTTTAGTTAATTTTTTTATATAATTTAATGTTTAATATTTTTTTTTTTTATTTTTTAGATTCTTTGATATCCAACTGAAATTATTGTTTTAATACTGATACAGCTCATGAAAACCCAAAATTCCTATATCAAAAAATTAGCATATTTCATCCGACCAATAAAAGAAAAGTGTTTTTAATACAAAAAAAGTCAACCTTCAAATAATTATGTTCAGTTATGAAATCAATACTTGGTCGGGAATCCTTTTGCAGAAATGACTGCTTCAATGCGGCGTGGCATGGAGGCAATCAGCCTGTGGCACTGCTGAGGTGTTATGGAGGCCCAGGATGCTTCGATAGCGGCCTTAAGCTCATCCAGAGTGTTGGGTCTTGCGTCTCTCAACTTTCTCTTCACAATATCCCACAGATTCTCTATGGGGTTCAGGTCAGGAGAGTTGGCAGGCCAATTCAGCACAGTAATACCATGGTCAGTAAACCATTTACCAGTGGTTTTGGCACTGTGAGCAGGTGCCAGGCCGTGCTGAAAAACGAAATCTTCATCTCCATAAAGCTTTTCAGCAGATGGAAGCATGAAGTGCTCCAAAATCTCCTGATAGCTAGCTGCATTGACCCTGCCCTTGATAAAACACAGTGGACCAACACCAGCAGCTGACATGGCACCCCAGACCATCACTGACTGTGGGTACTTGACACTGGACTTCAGGCATTTTGGCATTTCCTTCTCCCCAGTCTTCCTCCAGACTCTGGCACCTTGATTTCCGAATGACATGCAAAATTTGCTTTCATCCGAAAAAAGTACTTTGGACCACTGAGCAACAGTCCAGTGCTGCTTCTCTGTAGCCCAGGTCAGGCGCTTCTGCCGCTGTTTCTGGTTCAAAAGCACACGCCTGTGCACGGTGGCTCTGGATGTTTCTACTCCAGACTCAGTCCACTGCTTCCGCAGGTCCCCCAAGGTCTGGAATCAGTCCTTCTCCACAATCTTCCTCAGGGTCCGGTCACCTCTTCTCGTTGTGCAGCGTTTTTTTGCCACACTTTTTTCCTTCCCACAGACTTCCCACTGAGGTGCCTTGATACAGCACTCTGGGAACAGCCTATTCGTTCAGAAATTTCTTTCTGTGTCTTACCCTCTCGCTTGAGGGTGTCAATGATGGCCTTCTGGCTTAACCTCTTACCCATGATTGCGGTTTTGAGTAATGAACCAGGCTGGGAGTTTTTAAAAGCCTCAGGAATCTTTTGCAGGTGTGTAGAGTTAATTAGTTTGATTCAGATGATTAGGTTAATAGCTCGTTTAGAGAACCTTTTCATGATATGCTAATTTGAGATAGGAATTTGGGGTTTTCATGAGCTGTATGCCAAAATCATCAGTATTAAAACAATGAAAGACCTGAAATATTTCAGTTGGTGTGCAATGAATCTAAAATATATGAAAGTTTAAATTTTATCATTACATTATGGAAAATAATGAACTTTTTCACAATATGCTAATTTTTTGAGAAGGACCTGTATAAGGAGAATAATCCTGGAATGTTTTCATCAAAAACCTTAATTTCTTTTTCGACTGAGGAAAGAAAGACATAAACATCTTAGATGTCATGGGAGTGAGTAAATTATCAGGAAATTTTAATTTGAAGGATGACATGACCTTCATTTTTGTGTGAGCTATCCTTTTTAATGTATTTTTTTGTTATAGCTTGTCAAGACAAACAACCTGCTTCTTTAGAGTAGAAAATAAATCTATATAAATAGAAGCTGTCACTCCATCTGTAGGATAAAAAGAAATCTTAAAACTTTTGTTTTCTAACAAGCTAAAGGTGAAACAAAAATGGTCCTAGGACATATACTTGGGATACACCTATCAACATCCTTTAATAATACATACTTTTAGTAACCAATGACAACCAAAAGTGAAGGATCAACCCTAAATAAGTTTTTAAAAAGCCTGTGTAGAACCTGTTTTTATCTCTCTCTGTCCCCATTCGTTCTTCCCTTGACAATCCCAACCCCCACTCCTCACTTCCACCCAGACATCTCTCTCCCTTTCTCTCACTCAGTCTTCGGCTGTATGGGGCAGCAGAGAGAAGGGGAGATGACAATGGAGAGAAAAGAGGGTTGCAGTTTGGGGGTCTACTGAATAGTCCCATTCAGCCTGCCCAGTCAAACAGAAACACATCTCCCCTCTCACTTACAACCCATAGTTTCACTGCAAACAACCAGGGCTTTATTCCCCAGAATCACTTGCCAGCACACACACTCACACTTGTGTAGCCCGAAAAGAGTGACGGCATGGCCAGACATAAGCACATACAGGCAATCACTCACAATCAATAGGAGGAGCACTGGGGGGACATACATAGCGTGTACTCAGCTACAATGTGGAGCAGGAGTGGAATTGGTGAGCGAGATCTAAAGTGCTCTCCTGCACTCTAGAGCTGTGTCGACATGTACACGGTCATATGGAATGATCTCAGAATCAATAGAAGACATGAGAGTGTCGACGTGGTGGTCAAGAGGTTTGTGGAAAGCTGTTGTTTTCAAATGCAGTCAATGCTTCCAAAACTTTAGTTTTAGAATAGTTGTTAGCAGCAAAAGACTTTTGCTCATGGAATTGCAGTTGACCGCAAATTGCTTGAAATCAGCATGAAATGGAAACTCACCTATAGCAATTTCTAAATGCATGTTATTGATCCTTTTGTGTATGCATTCATATATGTTTCTTTTTTATTTATTTATTTGTTTGTTTTGAACTTGTAATTTCTGATTAAAATATCATAACTGGTTCTTCCAGTGAAACTTTTCTCTAATGCTGGACTTCTACAATTTAGTCTACTTCACCCCTTTCTTACAATCAACTGCAAGCTCGCATTCAGAGTTGTTTCCATCCAATCAACAACCCATGGATTGAACCAAGTCCCCACTTTACATTTTTTCTCTTCTGATAATGTGTTTCACTTGGATGTATGTCAAATAATGGAATAAAATATCTGTCTCTACTTACATAGCAACTTTCTGAAACGCAGAAGTTGATGCAGCATGTATTTTGCACATATAAATTCATTCACAGTGCTTTCTAGAATGTGGTGGATTTTTTCCCCTATTTTTTTCATTCGCCAGGTGAAAATTGTAGATTGTATTGTTTAGAAAAGTAAAAGCACAGCTCTCCTCAAAGAATCAAATGATTTGAGGTATTATTCATGCTTGTCAAGACAGACAAACTGCTTCTTTACAGTATAAAATAAAGCTATTCAAACTGAGTCTGTCACTCTATCGGTAGGATAAATACTTTTGTTTTGAAACAAAAAAGGACCTAGGACATATACTTGAGGTACACCTATCACCTTCCATTAATAATGCATATTATGGGTGATGGATTTTTCCCTGCCTTATCATTTGTCAGGTGAAAATTGCAATTTGTATAGCTTATATAAATAAAAGCACAGCTCTCCACAACAAGATGTAGTGTAGTGTAGAAAGTTTATACAGTGTGATTATTGCACCAATTTCAGTTCATCCATAGTATTCATGGGACAAATTAATTTACTCAAGAACTTACCTTTATTGAAATCTGATTTCTGAATTATAAAGTTTTCCTTACAAAGACAAACCCAGACATGGACAACAGTCACATCAGAGCATCCAGCTGGGTGAGGTCAGTGCCCTCTGGTCACAGAGACCTGAACATGTGTAGAGAGGAGAACGTCTGACCCCACTGCTTGCACCCGGCTCCTTAACCTCAGCTCTGTGTGTGTGTGGGCAGGGGAGCGCCCTGCCCTTGAAGCCTGTTGCACGAATGCGTCGCTGACCAGGCATGCCCTGTAAACACACACTCACACACCCACACCCTCCCTCTTTATGGTCTGTTCAGGAATGAGGCAAACAGTACCGAATGAGATGCACAATAGCAGAACAAAAGGTGAAGGCAGCAGGAGGGTACAGCGATGTGACAGGGCGAGGGCTGTGTGTATGTATGCATGTGTGCACGAGTGTTAATGCGCGTATGCTCCATATGGGTACTCCCTCCCGCAAAAAGGCAGATGTCACATGGGTGGCCCCGCCCTGCAGGCCACTGGGTCACGCCGCTCAGGGACACGTCTAAATAGCTGAGCAGGAGCGAGGAGGACGGGGCCTCTCCCCAGCTGCCTGCTCCATATACACATAACCATATTCATGCACCCTCTCCCATGCACCAAAGCGCCCGTGTTCCCCTCCTGCTTTGCTAGTGCTCTTTTTTAAATGTTTGTTTACTTCCCCACACTGATTTCTGCCCCGAATGTCCCTGCTTACTCCAGTGCACACATTTCTTTCTTTTTCATGGTATGGACATCACACTACATTTTTGTGCAATTTAGTTGAAGCTTGTAAAAGTAGAAAATGGTTTATTGTCATTCCAGTGAAATAAAAGTACAGTAAAACAGCAAAATGTATATGTATATTCTATGAATGCCATAGAAGAAGCATATTTGTTTCCCCAAAGAAACTTTCAGTGAACAGTTCTTAGAAGAAGCATGTTTTTCTTAGGGTGGTGAACATTTGAATAATTTAAAGGATATTTTTTCCACTATAAAGAACCTTTTGATCAATGAAAAAATTCCATGGTTCAATGGTAAAGGTTCTTCATGGAAACGTTGATGCTGTAGATGGAACTACGGTGCCAAATTTATTTTTAATAGTATATAACGAAAAATGTTGTTTGACCAGAGTGGCCTTGCAAATTATACAAACACAAAGAAGTTCAATTTAAAACTTAATACAAAAGGGTGTAAAAGAATACAAAAGCGACAATGCAATAGTTTGATGTGTTAAATGAGAGGACAGGAGGAATATATTTATATTTCACATTTGTTTCATTTTGAAATAACTGGCATTTGTGTGTTAGGTATTTTACATCTGAAAGTAACACTATTAAGGCTTAAAACCAAACTCAGCGGCTTATGGCTTGTTTTTTTTTCTCTCTCTCTCTCCATAAAGTCACTTATAAATATAGACAATTATAGGTTTTTGGAATTATTTAAAGAATACAACTTTTTTGCTGTTTTTGTTGGTACATAAAGTTTGGCCACCTCATTGTTATTTAGTGAGCTGATGTTTGTCACTGTTGTAAGTCATTTGTTTTAGGCTTGTTTTGTCAGGCTAGTTTGATTATTTTTTATAGGAAGATCTGGTATCACTGATAAAGATGCACTTTTTAAACAGATTTTAGCCTGCCTGCCACATTCTGCAGTTTGTAATACTTTGAAAGTGACTTTAATTGAGCATTCACTCATCATTTTTAATGTACTTCAGAGCCCTGCACATAGTTATAGTTAAGGAACAGTAGTGGATTATTAACTGCAGTTTCTTGCCAGAATCAATATGTGGCTTGGATGATATTCAGGCCTTGGATTGGGAAATCCTGTTTTAGTAGTTACAGTAAAAGAAGAGACGCTACATAAAAACTGAAGGCCAACACACGTTAAGTTAAACTTTGCCTGAAGGACAGGAATACTGTTACTTTTCTTCCTTAAATTTTTTTCCTATAATTGTAAAGTGATATTTCTCAGCTCTTCCACCTCAGTTTGTTATGAAGACAGAGTCATCCTGATGATTCCCTGTCATTTCCCCATCTCTCTATTCCTGAGGGTCATTAGCATAGCAGCTGCTGAGTGCAGGGTGTGTGAGGTGGAGATGGCTGGTGTGTGTGTGTGTGTGTGTGTGTGAGTATGTTTTGGAGGGGGTGAGTGTAGGGGGGCTCTAATCAATGGTGGTCCATCTGGGAGCTGAATAGCGATGAAGCAGAATCCAGCAGGCTGGACAAAAAAAGAGGAGAGCATAGAATAGAGCGAGAGAATGAATACACTTGTCACTGTGTGCTTGAAAAAGCACAGAGCGGAGCGAAAGAATGAAAGAGAGTTCAAACAGGAGAGGAGGGCAAGGAAGGACAGGCCTGGCCACCTGTCTCATTCTCTCTATATCTTTCCTCTCACTTTTCACTGTGAGAGAACTCTGTTTTACATGTTTAATAACATGCATTATAATATGGGTTTCTCATATTGAACAAAAGTGAGCAGTTTGCATTTGCATTGACAGTGTCCGAGCATATAATTCTTGTATATCTCCTGTAGTCAGTCTAGATGATCCTAACTAATAACTAAAATCATTAAAAAAAAAAAAAAAAATGACATTGTAATTTTAAAATGTTTGACATAGACTACTTCCATCTACAACTAAACCTATATTTTAGGTAAAAAATTATTAATATTTAAATATAATATTTGTTTATATATATATATATATATATATATATATATATAGATATACATATACATATACATATATATATACATATACATATATATATATATACATATATATATATATATATATAATTTAGAATGATCTATTATTTGTAATATATTTAAATGTATATAATAGTAATAGCTATTAATCAAGGGTTTATTTATAAATAGTTTAGTGTAAATTCATTTTGATTATTTTTTATGCAATAATTATTATATTATAATATTTATATATTATTTTTAGATGATTTTGAAATATTATATTAATTGTACTATATTTTAATGTACGTTGATTATTAGCTATTAATCAAGTGTTCGTTATTATTCATCATAATTAGAAAATGTAATTTATTATATTATTGTTTCACGTAAATTCATTTTAATTATATATTTTATGTAATAATTATGTTATTATATTGATAATTCCATGTAAAACTGGATATAAATGCTCAGCAAAAATAAACACTAAACTCATCACATCTTGCACACTATAGTTCATTTGCCAGCAGCAGATGAGTGCATTTATTGGATTATACTGTGTTTGAAAGGAACTTTTCCTGGTAATAGTTGTGGTCATGACTAAGCCATTGCAACAATCATTCATCTTCATTCAGCTTCTGGCTATAATGTTGTATCCTTCTGAGAATCTGCACCAATTTTCATGGCCGCAAACACGTTTTTCCTCTGCATGTGTGTACTTGCACAATGTTGTGGGGCCTTTTTGGAATTACAAGCGCAAGTATGTGAAACTACTGACAAGAATCTGTCCGTGCAAAGAAGTCGCTTTTGATCTCTGGAACACTGAAGGTACGGAAAATCGAAACATTCCAGTGCACCGAACTACAAACAAAAGACGACAAACCTCCAACTCCAAGCCTCCACTTCACATTCTCAGTGCTAGAAGAGGAGCATGTTTCCTTCTCTCACTCTCAAGTACATTCACAAAATTCTTTTTCACATTGTTGGGTTTATACGTCCCTCCCTCTCTAGCTGGCGGTGGGGGAAGGCTAGCGCGCGCAGAGCGACGGGACTCTGTTAAAATCATTTCCAAATTCCTGCAATGATGTGTGTCGGGACTGAGGCACATGAAGAATCTATTAGGGGGCCTCTCTATTGCACTCTGGGAAGGTGGCCAACTCAGCCGCCGGACAATGGAAATCCAGCTCAACAATAACATCCTGCCCCGGGGATGGAGGGGGACATGGAGGGGGGTGGAAACAGAGAAGGATGCCATTGAGGTCACAGTCTTCTAGTGAGAGTTGTCTTCAAAAGCATGCAGTAAACTTTTGTCTACCTGCAGAGAACAGCAAGCAGTTGCTTGGTTCAGATTATTGCAATAAAATGCAGCCTCTCTGGATGATGTCAGTTTTCGGCTTATTTGTGAATTTCAAAAACACACACTTTAGCACCAATAATTCAGAACAGGAACTGAAATGAGTACAACACTCTCTGTCAGTAGTGTAGGTATAACTCTTGTTTCATGTTAGCATGAAATGCAGCAAACATGACTTGATTTCTTATGTATATCTGTCAATGTTTCAGGTTGAACCAATAGAAACAGGCAGAATATGACAATGAGCAATTAAAGTGCTTGAATATGTTTTTTTTTAACTATGAAGAAACGCTGCGAGTCTCCCACAGAACAGAGG
The DNA here is from genome assembly GCF_018340385.1 of Cyprinus carpio. Lineage (NCBI taxonomy): Eukaryota > Metazoa > Chordata > Actinopteri > Cypriniformes > Cyprinidae > Cyprinus > Cyprinus carpio. The sequence goes on along the minus strand of NC_056581.1, from coordinate 3,681,893 downwards.
GGCAGAGAGCTGCTCCATGCACAGAGTGGTAACATAAAACCCACACAAACACACAGGGAGGGGATCTGTCTTTAAAACAAAATTACCCACAACCCCCTGCACTCTTTTATCCAGCATATGAAAGGACTAGCTCAAATGAATGACAAAAAGGAGAGAATGGAAACTGGGGTCAGGTTGGCCCAGAGAGGAGGCCCAAACCAGCCCAATTCTTCCTCTGAGATAGAAAGAAACTTTCACAGCCACACATTGAGGAAGGTTTAATTATTTCTTTACTGGCTTGAACACACACACATACATAAAAATATTACAGCACTCATATTCTCACCGCACATGAATCACAGTGTTACAAATGTTCAAAACATACACACAAACGAAAAAGAAAAAGAAAAGCTGAAGTCAACACAAAAGAACATTCGCATCACTCGCTGGAGACAGAAGATGAAAAATAACTTGGTCCACAAAAACAACAGAAAAAAAAAGAAAGAAAAAAAAAATACAACAGCACTTTTACTCATTCATATACACCTATCCAGTCATTTACCCCCATGTCATAAATGTTATGACAAATAGTGGAGTAAAACAACTATACATCGTGCAATTTATTTTTGTTACAATGATCTTACCATCACAAGTATTATTCCCCTTTATTAACATCAGGAGGAGAGCACTTCAAATAAGAAAGTGCTCTGAGATATCAGCGTCTATATATCCATATATATACTATATATGTATACACACACCCGATCACAGAGATACAAACATCTTTGCAAACGTAATGTTATACAATGTAATGCACAAACAAAGACAATATAACCTGGAGCTTTTTTTTTATACAATAGTATTTTGTTGTGTTCCTTTTTTCTATTTAGAAAAAAATAAAATGTTGACCTTAAGTCAACGAATTAACAACAGTCATCAGTGCAATATTTTCAACAAGAGTAAAAATATCAAGTTTAAGACAAGCGATGCATATTTGTTCTGCCTACCAATCGAATAGATGATCGTGAGAATCACATCGGTTGCATCTCCAGGTGTACGAGGAGTTCCCGGTTGGTTAACCAGGTTGAGCGACGGGGGGCTGGAAACATCAGCAACGCCACTGGACTGTGGCAAGACACGAGTACAATCACACACGCTCACACAACTGCATGGGGCTTCTCGCAAAAACAACAACAAAAAAAATTAATCTAACTGATATTTGTCCTCATTCACTCACCGTTGGCCATTGTATCAAGAAAAAAAAATTATATAAAAGCAGCATTGAAACAAACATCAGGTGCCATGACTCTTAAAGGCGGCAGGCAATCTTTAATTGAATGAATCTGTCGATGTTTCCTGCAACAGAAGTCATAGTCTTCTCAATGTTCAATGTTCGTACAGTCCTGCTCAGTAGTAACTATTGATAAGCCTCAGCTCCTGCAGTTACCCGACCAGGCACTAAGGGGCGTAAAAGGCTCCACATTTATGTGCAACAAAACTCCCTGCATTTAATAGTCATGCAATGCATTACACTTTTCGTAACTACAATAGAAACCAAAAATGACAATGCATAAATGAAGCAATTGGTTGAAATAAAACCTATATATATATATGTAATGTCTCAGCCATGCTTGGAAAAAAAAAAAAAAATTTGAATAACCAATGGATCTTAATTTTGGTTCAAGGAGATAAATTGTCCCGAGTGAAGATTGCAACAAACAAAAAACAAAAAAAAAGGGGATGAGAGTAAGAAACCATCAAGTAAAATGACCCAAGCAGGTCCAACTGATTCTGTTGAACAAATCAAACGAGCACTAGTGGGTAACTGAGCACAGTTAAGTAGAAGGCTTGAGAAAGAGAGCATATGATATTGTCGAATACTTTCAAGTCGAGGTAGCTGATGCAGAGAACCAGAATAAAAGTGGAAGGGGACGCATTTCCCGGGAAAAAAAAAGTGTACACGTGGGTGGCCTTGGCGCGGAATCTCCACACGGGACAGTTTAGCCTGTAACAAGTCCGAAGCAGCTTTAGGTCACCCTACATACTTTTACACTTAGGCTATAGTCTTAAAAAATAACCACAACATAATTTAAATGCATCATCTTAATGTACCTTCATAAATAAAAAGACAAACCCAGCCTGTATTCACAGTGATGACCAGGGTGTTAATTCAAAATACTGAAAGAAGATTATAAAGTGTGTCCCAAAGGCGACTTTCCTGACGTTTTGATTAAAAAATATTTAAAAAAAATAAAGGCGAAAGCAGCGGTTTTTAGTAACACGTTAACCACAGACATGGGTCGCGCTGGCCTGAAAGCTGTGGAAGCCGTCTGCTAGGTGAAGGCAGAGCGCAATAGACTACTTGTACAGAGAAAAAACACAGTAAAGCTATGTGTACAGTACTTAGGAATAAGTCACTTGTTATTTCGAGGACATAATTCAGCACTGGTCACCAATGCCACACGATTTGATTGATGAAACGACTTACGGTTCGTATTAAAAGACAGTGTTTAGCCAAAACAGAGGATGGTCATCGTTCTGGAGTTCACCTCTTTCAACTATTCCAGCATTCAGCCACAGCATCAAGTGCTATCTCGATTTCTCCAGGCGGACAGGTCAACAGGTCAAGCCCCGGTAAAGCCACGCAGTCCAGATCTGATGACTTACACATTCGATAAAAAGCTATAGTACCAACGCACATCCCAAACAGCATGCGTTTCAGTTCCTCTCGTCGCCAGATCTGACACGGGAAAGAAAAAGGCTACAGCCCTCATTTGGTTTAAAGGGAACTCGAGCTTGGCAGATCACAACGCTAGAATGAAACGCGTGCTTCTACCGGATCACCGCGCGCCGGAGGAGTACTTGGCCTTGGTGATGAGGTATAACACGATGTCTTGGTGTCCTCCGAAAGCGGCGATGTGCAACGCGCTCCAGCCCTCCCGGTTCGCCAGCCGTATATCGGCTCCGAACTTCACCAGCAGTTTAACGAGCTCCAGATTCCCGTCGATCACCGACTGATGCAGCGCTGTCTGTCCCTCGGGGCCAAACGAATTAACGTTAAACTCGCAGTTGGTCATATTCTGCAGCAGCGAATGGAGCTCCTTCGTGTTGCCTTTCTTCACCGCCTCCTGGAAGACTCTCTGCGGCGCCGAGCACGTCGATATCTCCGCCTGGCTCATGATGCTCTCCGCAGCCTTTACGGTCTCTAGTACTGGGATATTCGCGGCTTGACTGGACTAAACCCAGTTTAGACGCGTTAGACTAGAAATGAGACAAGCGTATATCCCAAAAAGGACAAGTAAACGACACACTCGGTGTGTAAATGCAGTCAGTGGCTATGGTATATATCCAAAGACCTAGCGAGAAAGTTCAATCATCCACAAAGCGTCAAGTCTCCGTGTGTGAGAGCGTCTCTCAGTAGCAGCACCAGGTTATGGCAGAATATGGAGTTATTTAATGTGCGAAAGGAGGCGTGTGAACGGCCGTATCTCCGGTTAAGCGCATCGAGGGCCGTTAGGTTTAGAGGCGTCTGAGTTAGTTTACCTCAGGAAATGCGTCTCTCGCGTCCCGCGGTGCTTTATTTGGCAAGGCTGACTGGAATAAACAAAGAAACTGTTAAAAGGACTAGTTCACGCTGTCGAGTAGCGGCTTCTAGAAGTGAGCAGGTAAAGATGTACTTACCTCTTAACGTTTGGACGGGTTGAAGTGACTCAGAAACTGCCCGCTGCTATTTGTCCCGGTGATCTCTGCCCAGAGCTGCGTTGCCAGGGGGATATTTTAGCCGAACTAGTCTGCATAACAAAACGTCTCTATAGAATAAAGTATTGTGGAATGGGAGGGGCTGGGCGACGCTGATTGGCTGCGGGGTCGGCTTGGGGGCGTGGTCAAGCGGTGAAACTGAGAAATGGGCGTGGCTCAGTGCCCAAACGTCTCACCGTAATAAAACCACAGCGTTATTAGGCTATGCGTTAATATGATCTTCGGCGAACCAAATGGTGCAGATTCGAGGGAAAAAGATGTTATAAACAAACACTTGAAAGATGGACATAAGATAACAGATAGGCTTGGGTTGGGTGTTTATTCAGTGCCTGATTAAAATTTTGTTACACATAGATATACTTGCTATTTTGCCATCATAAACGCAATCAGAAGGCAGTTTTAGATTATCTCTAGTATTAAAATCAGTTCCCACTACAGAGGAAAATATTCACCTGAAAATCCAGATTTTCCAATGACTGTACCGGTCTGTACCAAATGGCATGACCTCTTCTCTATTGGTGTTTCTTTTAAAAGGAACTCGAAACACCTTAATCTGAACCATTAGACTTTAGGACTTGTGGAGCAGCCATTCCAGCTTTTTTAAATCTTCCTGTGCGCGTCCACAGAGGTGCGCAAAAATCCCGGCGTCAAGCATGCGCTGTGAAGTCGAACCTGAAACTCCAGGCCGCTCTGCGCATGCGCGAGGCAGGAACCTGTGAGACGCGCTCAGCAGCTGCAGCGTGGGAACCGGACGACTGCAGTTTCTGCGCGACGCACTCTCCTTTTCTCACACGCCGCAGTTTGGCGTGGAAAGCCACACACACACACTATACTGTGCAGCCGTTTGCTCCGTTTGTACAGACGCTTCAAATATTTGATCTACCAAACTGTTTTGTTTCACTTTATAACCGCTTCGTGCGTTATACTGCGTAACTGCACGTAGGCTGCATTTGTGGCTAGTAAAGTGACTTATTCATGTGGCTCGCGCGTTTGGAGACGCGATTAGAAGCCCTTAAAACGCGTTTTCAGATCATTGTGGAAACAGAATACACTATTTAAATCTCATTTAAATATAATTTGACATTTAGACTCGAGTCATTTATTTAACATTCAACAACAGCAATCAAGTTTTACATCATTGTCATCATTTATTTCCATTACTATAGTTTTAAGATACATATTTTAGGCAGTCGATTCTGAACAGGGTTCTGAGTGAACTTACACATCCTCAGCTGCCTGTATATAAAAGACACGTATACAGTAAAACATCTCTGCCTGACTGGTTTGGTTAACCTCTGGCAAAAGTACTCAGAATTAACACTTCAGATAATCACTATGAAACGCAATACATAAAATTTAGTCAGTATATATAGCCCAAGGGTCTGCAAGAACTATAAATGTAAAATTGCATCATTCAAAAATACAATATTACGTTAACTTCAACCAAAGCTGAAGTTCACCTAAATGTTTCATTGACCCTTCCACATGAAAAAAATTAAGAAAGTAAAATTAAAATGTGCAATGTATGCATCATAATGTAGGTAAACACGTCTATTTGGTATATGCATGTCCCGGCTTTAAATGCAGCGTTCAAGTTTTACACAGTATGTAATAGGTATCTCTGCTTGGTTTATGGATATTCTTCAGTGTTTTTCAGGCTAACTCCCAGTTTTTCTAAATATTAAAAACTGAGGGTAAAGTTTCACCTGCACTTCACTAATCCTTGGTTATGTGTCAGCTGTCAAGTTCTCATGTTAACATTCTTTTTGTACATGAAACTCAAAGCTCAAAAATAAACCATGTGGAACCAGACCTTGCACATATAAACACTGGGTTAACATGTGGAAGTAATAACTTGTGCACATTATTAATTATTTGTAGGACCTTATCCTAACATGTCATTTCTCCTCAAATATATATCCTTCTTTAATATCTCCTGCGGGGCATGTGTGAATACCGGATTTCAGGCATTCTGTTCTGGGACGGCCCAGATTTCAGTATGCACAAATTATATTTCAAATGGCTAAAGCATAAAGCGGTTTTCTTTCCTGTGCAAAACGTTTCCATCATTTGAAAGATTGAAGCGAAGTGCAGTTGAGGTATTTGACCATGTGTGAAACAGAAGTGTTCTTTAAGACCTGCCATGGGTAGGGCTGAAACATCTCGGCACATCTGTTGGCTAATCAGAAAGATGTGTTCGTGCGCTGGCCTTTTGGAAAATATTTGTTGAGAAAACGGAGGGCCTCTCCCAGTGGCCGGTTATCACTGGACCTGGGAATTTGCACAATTTCTAGGTACTCAGATTTACCTTCAGTGGCCCCACAAAGTTTTCACTTAAAGGGACAGTTCATCCAAAAATGAAAATTCTTTCATTTACCCTTATGTCTTTCCAAACTTGTATGGCTTTTTTTTTTCTGCTGAACACTCAATATTTTTTGAAGAATGTTAGTTTTGGTTCCCATTGACTTACATTGCATGGACAAAATTTAAATGGAAGTCAAAGGGAACCGAAGCTGTTTGGTTATTAACGTTCTTCAGAATATCTTTCGTGTTCCGCAGAAGAAAGGCATTTTAAATGGCATCTATTCAGGGGAAAAAATGCTTGTGCCAGCTTTTCATTTGCAATCAAGATGCATTTAAGAAGCTAAATGACATGTCTTGTTTGTTGAGAAATTTATCAAAAAGAAGTGAGTTTATGAAATATCTGCCAATAGGCTCAGAAAGATCAACTCAATTCAATGGGAAAACAAGTTTCCATTTTCCATTAACAGATGTGTGTTCAAGCATGAACACACTTCATTTTGTTCAAATTCTCAGAAAAGACATTGTGTGTCTTTTGCATCATATTGCATCTCAAGTAAATGAACCTTGATTTAAGGATGTTTAGATATTTGTATTGGGAAAATAATAGAGATATTCATTTTTTGCAGTATATGCAACATTTAATGCCATGACTATGAATTTAAGACTCTCTGCTGTGATTTAAGACCTTTTTAGGCCTAAGGCCCCGTTTACACTAGTGCATTTTCATAACTTTTGCTACGGTTACGCCTATCGTTTACATTACTCCAGCATTTTTCGACACTCGAAAACAGAGATTTTTGAAAAAGCTGCAGACCCCGTTTTAGTTTGAAAACTCTGGGGTTGCGTTTCAGTGTAAACGGACCAAAACGGAGACTTTTGGCTGCCCACATTCGCTCTGCGTATCCTTGATGACCGTGTAAACAATAACATCATGCACATTGTTGTACCCATACTGTAGATGTATAGGTAGATTCCCCATTCGACTGCTCCAAGCACGTATCCGCGATCTAAATAATAGGGAATGTACCTATTCATATCTATGGCTGTACCTGCATGAGTGGTCACATGACATGTGTTTTAGGTTGTGTAGTGTAAACGGAGATCGTTTCTTAAACGCAGCGGAAACGCCAGTGTAGACGAGGATCGTTTTCATTCTAAAACGCCATGTTAAAACGAAAATGCACTAGTGTAAACGGAGCCTAAGACTGGGGCGAACCAGGACTCTTAAAGACCATTTCAAGATTAGCAGAAACCCTGCTTTAGAGCGGCAATTAATCTGTTTGAAACTTTAAAAAAAAGTGTTTCTATTCCTTTATCTTTTTTTAAATACATACCCAACACACATAAACCAAACCTGAATGGTAATTTAAAGCATCACAGTTGACATCAAAGCAACAGGCTATAATGAGACGCCAGCGAGGTGCTAATCGACCCGACGCTGAGAATATCCTGTGAGCCATTTTAGAAGTACAGGAAGTGTCCCATATTCCACCTGGGCCCGGGTCACATTCATCAGAAACCCAAGCCAGTGACAGCTAGCTAAAAACTCCTCCCAACGTCAACACGCGCGTGTTATTTAAGATTAATATGTGTCATAAAAGCTGGAAGGTTGATCTCAGTGGCATCTAAATCTCCGAATGCTAACTCCACCAAACACAGTTCAGAAAATATTTGGTGTTTCGTAGCCCTGCGGAGGCATTTCACCTGAAATGAGGCACGAAGGGGGAGCTCTTCAAAGTTCAGCCAGCCTGCCCTGTGCAAGGTTTTTGGCGCCTGAGCCAGACAGTGGAGAGCTGGGGGGAAGAGAGCAGGCAGAGGCCCCTGAGTCACAGGCCGGGGATTCTGCAGGACTAGCATGACGTCTCAATAGAGGGAGGGCCTTCAGAGTCCAATTCAGCCCCAGTACCACGTGTTCAAGGAGCGTGGGAAAGAGGCGAGCTTTTCTTCCCAGCAAAGAAAGAGCCAGTATCGAATAACAGAAGCGCAGAAGAGCCGTGGAGGCCTGAACAGGGCTAGGTAGAGCTCCTACTGCAAGCAGACAAGATTATCTCCAGCAAATGCAAACACGCAGAGCTACGGTTACAGTCAACACTTTGATACTTATATTCAGGGAGCACACATTTAAAAGAGGACACGGCTCTGTTTGAGCATGGCTTTATTGAACTCGGAAGGGCAGCACTGAGGACTGACTGTATACAGCCCATCCTGTTATGAACTTGCAAACCGTCCTCAAAAACTTGGAACGAAAACAGTGTCTGGCGTGAATTCAGCAGCACTGTCTTTGGGGAACCTAAGCATGTTTTTTTGTAGTTTTGACAGATTTACAAATGGAGATATGACTTAAAGACTAAACATAAACAACACTCGATCTGCAAAAAGGAAGTCAAGAAAATAAAACTTTTTTTTGGTTTTTAGCGATAAGTGCAAGAGAGATAACACGCAAACTATCATGATAGATCTTTTAGAAAAATAAAGATTAATCCAACGTATATCCTGTTTTCAAATTTGTAGTGAATCTGTTCATAAAGTGTTATTTAAAACACTTCACAGCTTTGTAAACAATTTATGGCATTAAATATATCATTATAATGTGTAAAACAAATTTAGATATTAAAAAGTATAGTAAAAAATGACTAAAGATTTTGGGAAAAATTAAATGAATATTTTGTCATTTTGGGGGGGTTAATGTAAACATTTTATGGCAAAAAGTATATTATATTGTGTAAAACAAATTTAGATCTTAAGTTTGAAAAACAGTAAAAAACTGTTAAATAAAAAAAAAGTTAAATGAATATAAATCAAAATTTGAGACTAATCTTTTCATAAAGTGTTGTTAAAACAGTTAACACTTATGATTTATGGACAATTTTAGGAGGTTTGTGAACTTTATGACATTAAGTATATTATGTGTAAAACTAATTATATCTTAAGTAAAAAAAAAAAAAACAGTAAAAATACGTCTAAACAAGATATGTATGAAAATGAAAAAATTAAAAATTAAAAATGAAAGTCTTGTGCCATTTTGTAGGGTCGATCCAATATAAATCCTGTTTTCAATAACTTCGTGTGACTAATCTTTTCATAAAGTGTTCTTAAAAACACTTTCAGGAGGTTTGTAAACATTTTTTGGCATCAAGCATATTATTATATTGTGTAAAACTAATGTACACAGGATCATTTGATAGTTAATTTTCTTTGCAGTGCAAAACACAATTAAAGCTTTCAAAAGGTTTTTTGCACAGTTACTATGACACAGTGTAGCAAATAAAAATACCTCCATAAAAAGATTTTTTTTTTTAAATCAGAGGCATGAAAAAAAATGCAAGAGTTCATTACACCTGGAGTTTGTTGGATCTCATGCTTTTGTTGCTGCGTCTTCACTGACGTGCAGGACCTCTTGGAACTGCGACAGCACGCGGTCATAGTGGGTCCCCTCCCAGAACACCTTTCCACAGCCGGTGCAGATGAAGTACACTGGAATCTGGCACAGGAGGCCTGGGGGCACGGTCTCCAGCTGAACTTCGGCCCCGCTGGGGAATTTGAAGGTCTGGGGGTCCAGGGCGGTACGTGGGGCCCAGCGGCAGTGAGGGGTGAACTCTGGGCCCTCTGGGGGCCTCCAGCTATTGGATTCTGCTTGTGACTCACAGTCATCCCACTTAGACACGATGTCTTGAAGGAGAGAAAGAAAAAGCGATTAGAAGCAATGAAGGAGGCAGCTTTATGCAACTTTTCGCTTCTTATGTTAAATGATGCTGCTGACAAAAACCAAGGGCTTAGGCAAAATACTGTTAAAACTAATTCAAATGAAAATTAATTATTGGTGGAAAATCTGTATTAAATCTGTATATACAGATTCAAATGTGTGTTGTATTGACATGGGAGACAAATGGAAAAGAAGTGGCAACCTCTCTCTCTCATCATGCGGGTCATATCCTCTCTGGACAGCTTCAAGTACTCATTACAATTGCAAGCCTGGAAAAAGGTGACAGAAAAAACACATTAATATGTAATAAAATATTATGACACCAAGTAAGTCAATTCATCAGCAAGATGTTAAATCAAGTGTTAGATAATAAAATCTCTTATTATGCATCGTTGTATAATACAGGCAGTATATACATTCTAAATAACTTTAATTCTGTTTATACTTTATTATTCTTTTTTAGAATCATTTCATTATTTTCCACATTTTAGTAAACAGAGATCTCATCAAAACTATGAAATAACTACTCAAATTGTGTTATACATGGTAAATGTATGATAAATAGTCACATATATGCCACACACCTGTTTTTCCCTGACTTTATGGTCTAACGTATCAATTAACAATAAATATAAATAACAAAAAATGTAATAAAATTTTAGCTTTGTATAAAATGCACATGCAGACAAATATATATATATATATAGATATAGATATAGATATAAATGAATGATTTTTTAAAAGTATTTAAAAGAAATCTCTTATACTCATCAAGGCTGCATTTATTTGGAATATATTAAAAAGTTTAATATTATTTCAATTTAAAATAACTATTTTCTGTGTGAATTTATATTCAAATGTAATTTATTCCTGTGATGTAAAGCTGAATTGTCAGTATCATTACTCCAGTCCTCCAATCATCACATGATCTTCAGAAATCATTCTAATATACTGATTTGCTCCTCAAGAAACATTTATGATTATTATCAATGTTGAAAACAGTTATGCTGCTTAAAATAGTTGTGGAAAATGCAATATTTTTCATTTGATAAATAGAAAGAATATTTATTTTAAATCAAAAATTTTAACTATAAATTTAGTCATTTTTGATCAATTTAATCTGCCCTTGCAGAATAAAAATATTAATTTCTTTAAAGCAAATCCTACAGACCCCAAACTTTTTAACTGTGCTGTATATATATATAGCAGTGATGGTAGGCTGCAAACTGGACAAATATACATTTCAAACAGTCTGGTAAGTCCCATGATAAACTCTCTCACGCACACGCATTCACACACACAGGCGAGGTGCGAGGTTAGACGTTTGCGTCGCCTCTCTTGATTTCACACCTCACTGTGGCTTCTGTCTCATTCTCAGCGAGGAACCCATTCCCACCCTTTCAAACGACACACAGGCGCTAAAAGCCACCCAGACGGAGACTCGAGCTGAATGCCACACCTTACCAGGACACTGACAATTCAGTCAGTCAACTCATTAGACTCGAGACTGAAATGCTTGACACAAATTGAAACTGAAATTGAAAGATTCTCAGTTTAAAGCAATATTTTACACATTTACTCACTCACATGCTTCCATTATTTCAGTGGAGCACGAAAGGTGAAAGTTAGAAGGAATTTTACACAACTTCTCAGACACAACAGTATATGCTGTCGAGTTCCAACAAGAACCAATGAGTCTTTATAACTGGCCTGCTATATTCCACACAGGATTCTGTGAGGAACAGAGACAAATTCAAGAACTATCATATCACTTAAGAAAACTAAAAACAGAGAAGCATGAACACAAAACATCTCCTTTTGAACACAGTATATGGGTTTTGAACAACATGAGGGTAAATAAAAAATGTTAATTATGTAATTACACAAATGGCCAAAATATAATTAAGGTTAATTGGAATACTTTAGATTTTTAATGTTTTTTTTTTAAAAATCTCTTCTGCTTAGCAAGGCTGTTTATTAGGTAAAAATACAGTTAAAACAAAAAAGTAATATTGTGAAATACTTGACATTTTTAAATAAGTTTTCTATGTGAATATATTTTATAAAAGCTTATAAAAGTTTATTTCCGTGATCAAAGCTGTTTTCAGCATCATTCCTCCAGTCTTCAGTGTCACATGATCCTTCAGAAATCATTCTGATATACTGATTTGCTGCTCGAGAAACACAAAAGATTAATACTTTTATTCAGCAAGGACTAATTTTTCAGCATCAGTGACAAAAGTGATGATACATTTAAATATTATAAAAGATTTCGATTTCAAATAAATCTGTTCTTTTGAACTAGGACTAATAAAATTCATCAAAAAATCCTGAAAAAAGCACCTCAGCTTCTGTAAAAATATTAAGCAGCAAAAATGGTCTACAATAAGAATCACAAATGCATCCACAAAGTTAATGAGTGTGATAATATTTCACAATATTACTGTTTTTGCAATATTTTTCATCAAATAAATGAAGCCTTGGTGAACATAAGAGACTTCTTTCAGAAACATTACAAAATCATAATAATTCCACTTTTGACCGATAGTGTAAATGATTTCTATTCATAAAGTCAGTGTGAAAACATCACGTTTTAATAATGTATCCATTCAGAATTCAGTTTAAAGTATCTATGATTTCACACGCACACACACAAACACAAGGTGCTGTGAAAAGGCATGTTGTGTGAGTGTGTGAGGGACCGGCTCAGGTGCCCTCTGCAACCCTGTCTGCTCACTCTCACGCTCTCTCCATTCCACCTTGAGTGATCTCTTCCCACACACTGCGCTGGCTGAGCGGCGCAAAACACACCGGCAACTATTTACCCAACTCCTGAGTTTCCCATGCAAAAGCAAGTCAAAACCTGCTCCGCCAACTCTTCATACTCATACTCATGCCTGCGCCGTTTCGCTCTTTCTCCATCTGTGTTTGCCTCCAAAACCACATATGTGAGTTTTGCCTCGTACATAAACACGCGAGGCGTGACCAGACCAAACCCTATGGCAAATATGTCATATGTAGGAGCCAGGTGCTGCTGTTGTTTTTGTTGCTGGTCCCGCTATGATCTTATCCATGATTGTCAGCCACTTGTGCTTTCCAGCTCACAATCACACATCAGGTTGGAGATTTCTGAAGATTTCCTCAACGTACTGTAATTGGGTAGGCATCACAAGTGTATACTTCGGTGCAATGTAGAAATGATGCAGATTTTGTAGGCAAGCCAGTGACAAACGTCCCCCACTCGTCGTTTGCCCCGATTCGGAAAACAACTGATGAAGAGATAGATTTTATCGCACCTGGTTAGGACACGCTTTGGAAACTCTGGAGTATTTAACGGCCTAGTTCCTCCTGCTCTGTTTGTGTATGGAAATTTATGAATGTGGTCTAAAAAAAGGAAATGAATACTTGTTGAGATCATGCTGAGAAAAGATTAAGGCTACACAATTACTTGAAATAAAACAAAAATCACAGTATGACTTAGGGTAATTGTTTAATTGTGGTGGCTAAGTGTGGTTATTATATATATATGCACTGCATGTTTCAAAGTGAAAACAACAATATGATGTGCATTTGGGAATGCAACATGCACCATCCATCATCCAAAATTGTAATATGTAATTGCAATAAAATTGAACTTATTCAAATTAAGAAATTAAGATCGACATAAATATTAGTATTTTAATTTTACAGTTGTACTGTAAAATATTTTTATTTTGCAGTGAACTATTACAATAGCAATATATTGTTTCATAATTTTATTATATCATTATATTTAGCAATAGTAATAAATTCATGTAAATGTAATGTAAATGTAATAACAATTACTATAATTATTATACGTACATGTAATGTATTGTCAACTGATCTATAAATCACAAAAATATTTTTCATAATCAAAAAGATCAATGGTTTAAATTTTAGTTTAAAGAAACTAGGACAGTCATAAATATTAGTATTGTAATTTTTCTGTGAAATATTACAATAATTATATTTATTTTGTTTCATAATTTAGTTTCATATTTCATAGTAATTAATATTATTACAGTCATACGTTGCTTTGGTGTACCTTGTTCAGCGTCCTTGAGCTTGGGAAAGGCGCTATATAAATTAAACATTTTATTATTATTATTATACTGATATATGAATCACATTACAAATTTGCAATCAAAATGCTCAATAGCTTAACTTTTGAAGGCCACCATAAATATTAGCATTGTAATTTTACATTTCTCTTTTATCGTGCAATATTGCGATAATAATAATTAATAATTAAAATAATTTATTTTGTTGCGGAATTATTGGTATTTTATGTTTTATTTAATATATATATTAAGTACTAATAATAATTACAAATTGTGCAGCTCTACAAACACAAGCATAACAAGCCTGGAGCTTTTTTAGTTCAAGCTTTGATTTTCTCTGGTCAGTGTTTAAACAGGGAACAATATCCCATAAAACTACATATTAGAAGGGATCCGAGTCATATTTAGGGTCCAAAATATCATGGATGGGCTCTTTTGATCTGGTCCAGTAAGTAACCACCTAAAAAACACCCTGAACACACCAGCAACCACTTAGCAAGATGCCAAGAACAGCAACAGCACAGCAAATCCTGGAAACTAAATAACATCCGAGCATATGACAGCAAGTTTTGGAGCTTGCCTTCATAATTTCTTCAGAAATGTAGTGACTATCTACTAACTAGTTTGTGCCTCTGTGCAAGAGTTGACAGATGACTGTATGTGCAGCAGTGTTGAGTATGTGTTCAAGACGTCACCTCTATATGGGGCCAACAGTAGCCTTAGATGAGCTAAACATTTCCCATTAGAGAGACGTGCACGAGAAAAGCCAGACGGAGCGATAGAGAGCTCCCATAGACGAGAGCTGGGGGAGGGGAGCGGAGGGAAATATTCATTTTGACTCGCACAGACTACATCCCCCCCACCCCCTCCTCTCACACTGCCGCTCCCATGGGAAAATCCTGGACTGCATTCAGGCGGTGGGCTTGTGCTGTGGCTGGGTCACATGACCGCGTGTCTGACGAATGAGAGGAGGCTGCTATGATTCAAACAGAAGCAGAGGCAGGTAAGCGTGGGAACAGATTCCTGACCTGCCGGCACAGCAAACCTCGACGTTTGACACATTTCTTACAAGCATGGGCGGCCACTAACAAGATCACTACCGTCTTGAGAAACGTAGATAGCATTTTGTGGGAAAACAAATTGAGGTTGGAATTAGCCAATTTGTTTCTAACAGAGCATTTTTGGCAACATTATTAAAATAAAAAGTTATATCTATTAATGTTAGTTAATGGACCTGAGCTAATATAATAATACAGTATAATACAGCTGTATTTAATATGCATTAAATATAGTTAATAAATGAAACCTTAATGTAAAGTGTTACTATATAATCAATATCATATTATATTATAGAATTATTAAAGAATTATTATATTATAGAATTATATAATTTACTTTTATTTACAAGAATTATAAATTTTTTTATCAAATTTTGTTTACATTTTTGCAAAAACACAGTAATTGGTATGTTTTTGCAAAAATGTAAACAAAATTTGATAAAAATATTTAAAAAAAAAAGGACAATTCTTGTAAATAAAAGTAAATTATATAATTCTATAATATAATAATATAATAATTCTTTAATAATTAGGTCAGGGGTCGGTAACCTTTTCGGCATGACGTGCCATATTTAATTTTTCTGGTTAACCACTGTGCCAACCCCCCCACCCGCACCCCTCCCTTAATGCATTCTGTACATACATATTGTTAAATTATATTACTAAAAAAAACAACAGGCATATTTGATTTTCATGCAAATAGGTTCTGAGGATTTTTTCATAATTTATTTTTTTTTTTTTACTTTTCAAAAGTTTCTTGAATAACAGATATACAGTGTGACCGTACTGAACACCACTGTGTGTGTGTGTGTGTGTGTGTGTGTGTGTGTGTGTGAGACAAGGCTAATGTATTAAAACCGTTCAGTTTAATCACCGTTCTATATTAATGCGCTGCTTTAATTGATGTGCACGCGCATACACACAAACACCACTCGCACACAGAGATCTGAGATCGCGCTGTGCAAAAAGAAACATTCAGAAGCTCATAAACTTGTCAGCACTACCATGCGACTTTTATTAATTGATACTGAATCGGTTCATTATATTCCTCAGCAATGAGGGGGTTAAAATCGCCTTTTTTAAGTAACTAAACTCAGCTTCATTGTTTGTAGAGAGACCAAGACGCAGACAATTTACACATACCCCTCTCTCTCTCTCTCTCTCTCTCTCTCTCTCTCTCTAAAAGTGGCCATATTTGAGAAAAAATCGAGTAGTTTGCATCACTGGATATAGCGGTTGGTCATTTAACATTTCTACCATAAAATGTATCATTAAAAGACTTTTATTAAATGATTTGCAGCTTCATCTTACCTCGCTCTTTAACCATATATTTAATATCAATGTGTTCAACAACAAATTCAATTCCTTTTTTAGGAAAGAAAATTATGTTTATGGGCTCTGCAATTTATGTGGAACATATTCATATCTATGTAATGACATCGCATAGAGGTCTTTTTCTGCTCTCTACTCATCTTAAATTTTTATATTTTTAGACTGCATCAAAATGAACATGAAAAGCCAACAGAGGAATACAAGCATTCAATAGCAAAACGCAAACACATTAACTCACAGTCATAATTAAATAGCCTTAATTTAATTAGCTACTTTTTGTTACAACTTTTTGTTATAACTTAATTACATTATCAAAATTGCAGCGTGGCTGACTGTAACAGTTTAAGTTAAATAAGTAGAAAGTAGCTTCCTTCACACTGGTATATATGATACACAGGAATTTGAAAAGAAATTGAGAAGAACAACAACATTTCAGTTCTCTTAGACGTAATAAAACACGAGACTGCTCATTTACTTGAGGCATTAGCAGAAAGCTCATCAGGGCTGACCCCTCTTTCTCTCGTGACCCTGCCTGGAGGTGTTTTAGATTAGTGTTGTTGTCAGTGCTAATGGTCCGTTCACTGCCCAGAGAGCTGAACCTGACCAGACAGTTGGACAGGATGCAGTCGACAAGCGAACCATTCTGACACTTCTCTTTTTTTCTAACAACATACATGTGTTCAGAAAACTCTCCCCTGTTGGTCTTGGAACAACTCGTACCCAGAAAAGTTTCTTGGCAGCTCTGGATGAGGGGGGTTGCTTTGGGACTGGAGCTCTGTAGAGAACCACGGGAGTCAGGGAATAATGGCCAGTGAGGAGACTCTTTGTGTGGGCTTTAGCTGCAGGGCTCAGGGGGGCACTGGGGGTTTTGTGTGCTAGCTTGGCCTCAGTGAAACTAGCCTTTCCACCCACCCTATTGATACTTGCCCCTCTCTCAGAGCTGAGCTCTTTAGCACTGCCCAAATAGGGGGATAATAGCCCCACTACGAGCCCTGAAACCAAGAATGGTTCATAGCGCTTTCTTTTTCTCTCTTCTCATTCTTTCGTCTCAGGCGGTCAGATCAATGACTCTTACATACTTCCAGAAGTAAATATCCTTAAGGATGTCACTGGGGAATTTGGAGGTTTTTTTGTCCACAACTAGATATAAATAAATGAGATTTGGAACTAGGGCTGGCTGATTTATACAATAAATGTTGCTTGTAAATATTAGAGTGATTTTAATAGTTTTCAATTTGACCATTAGGTTTCATAAAAAACAATATTGTGACCACTCTATGTGTCATAACTTTTGGGGGGAAGAGCATTTTTCATGCTTCAAAATTAGGGATGCACCGATATTAAAAAACAAGTAAGCCAATGAAAAGTTTCATGTTATGGCCAATACTAAAATTCTACACTATTCTGCCAAAATAAATGAAAGACAAACTATTAAAAACTTGTATTAAAACATTTTGTGTATGAATTGTGGCATCAAAGTGAATTTAGGAATCACATTTATTATTCTATTATTTCATATTAAGTATGAAAAACTGATATTCATTTTTGGATTTCGCAGTTGTGTTAGAAAAGATTTCCATTTAAAACAAATGCTGCTCTTTTTAACTTGTTATTAATCAAATAATCCTGAAAAACAACACCGCTTCCAAAAAAAATATTAAGCAGCAGCACAACTGATTCCAACACTGATAATAAATCAGCATATTAGAATGATTTCTGAAGGATCATTTGACACTGAAGACATTAGCAATGGCTGATGAAAATTCAGCTTTGCCACCATAAGAATAAATAATATTTTAAAGTATATTAAAAACGGAAAACAATACAATTTTACTGTCTATTGATTGAATAAATGCAGCCTTGATAAGCATAAGAGACTTCTTTTAAAAATATAAAAAATCCTACTGATCCCAAACCTTCGAATGGTATATGCATGTGTGCATTTATTAAACAGTTTTCTCTTTTACTAATAACAGTTGTTCTAATAGATGTTCAGAAAGCTCTCTCGATACATAGGAAGAGAATGAAAGAAGAAAGTGAGAGAGAAACTGTGGGCAAGGTTGTCTTGTCTTCCCACCACACCCAAAGTAACTCGCTGCGGTATTTGTCCCGTCCTGTCTCCTGGTGTCTTGTCATGGGAGCGCCACCACACTTTGTTGCGCAAGCCTTGTACTGCGTTTCACACCTCTCTTTCTTCCCTTGCTTGCTCTCTTTAACCGACACACTTAAGCATGTTCGGAATGCTATTGTGAAGTCTTCATGATTCATCCCCAACTGTAAATATTGACTATGGCAGCCCTTAAGGGGGGGGACGAGCCTGAGAAAGCTGTGGGATGACTGGTGCCCGGCCCACTCCAATGGGCACCACAGATTTCAGGCCCAGCAGGCTGACAAAAAGAGTTTCCAGACCACAGGGTGGGTCAAAACCCAGTTTAAAAAAATTCAGCCTTGCCGGTAAGTATCTTTCTCATTACCACTCGCAACTTTAGAAGACACACTCTTAAAAAAACTCTACTTGCTTTTGTTGATCTAGCATAGATTTACCTACCATCGGCCGTGTGCAAGAAAGGTCTGAATTGATCCAATAACATGGATACCAGGTAGCTCTGTCAAAGCAACACAAAGGTACCGACAGTATCAAACAATTTAGCAAACATGAAAGACTCACTGTGCCGTGAAATAAGAGTGCAGATGAGGACCAATGAGCTCACAAAGATAACAGTGCACGCACACACACAGCATGTGGGAGATAAAGTGAAATGAAAGGGCGTGAGGGGAGAGAGGTCAAGTGCTAATGATGCTGGATAAGACATGAGAGCCCCAGAGGAGAATGGCACCTTCAAAGCACCTCTTCTCCGAGTGTTGGTGTCCACAAGAAAGGACAAAAACGGAGGGCTTTGAGATGGCAGCAGGGGTGGACAAAAAGAAGTGTGAGAGAGAAACTAGAACAAGGGTGTAGACAGGAAATGGGACAAGATGGTGAACAAAAGCCTGGGGGGGAAAGACACCAAGGGGAAGGGGGAGACAAAGTGGAAACGTTGAGGTAGAAGAGGGCTGGGGGTTGGGTTCGGGGTTCACCTCGGGTGTGAAAGCAATGAGGTGAAGCCTAAAAAGGCCTGAGAGAGTTCCTGTGTCACGGACCCCATCGGCAGCCCTCGCCGCCCCTCCTTCCCTAGCGTTCTGGTCGGTCCTGCTAAATTCCCCAGGGCCAGAGGCTGTCCCTTTTCGGTCTCCTGTGACACAGTCATTATGAGTGTGGGAACTGAATCTATCCCTTTCACAGTGGCCCTGCAAGCCTGTCGCTCCGCCCCAACTCAGTCCACCATCACCCCAACCGACTCCAGCTCTGCTTGCCCCCTGATATCTCTGAGAGTCGGGCCCCAGAAACCCCACTAGCTTCCCCAGCCCACCCCTGCTCCCTCCTCCATGTAACAGAGCTGCTATCTCCCAGTACAGAGCTGTCTTTCCTGGTCTCTGTCAAACACCCCACCCCCCCAAAACCCAATCACCCTCCATCCCTGACGCTATCTCCTCGCGATAACCATGGGAACCGCTCTGTGGGAACCGGCTGGACCGGCCCGGCTCACCAAAATAGATGGCAAAGAAAGACTGAGAAAAAAACGGTGAGAAAGAAAACTAGAAATACCTCCCAGAGGGAGGGTTTAAACAGACAGACAGAGACAGGTAGACAACCTGACCAATCAGGATTTCCAGAGGGAGGGTTTAAACAGACAGACAGAGGTAGGTAGGGAGGTGGTTGGTGGTTGTTCTACTGCGGCTGAGTTTGTTGCTTAGATTTCAGGCTCTTCGGGCCACTGCTTTTACACTGTGGCTTTGGGGCAGTCGGTGTCCCCTCTCTTTGTAATGGAGATTTTCAAAGAGACTTAAATGAGAACAGAATTCTAGAGATCAAACGTTGCAGGCTGCTGAGAAGTCTGATAAGAGCCCAGTAAGGTAATGAACATATCCCAGCATGCTTTGGTTTGCCAATGAACTGGCTTATATTGCAAGTTCAGATGATATCACTGGGGAATCCCTTTTATCCGTTAAAAGGTGAAGCGGATAAGGTTAACTTCAGCACCTCCTCCTTTTCCTCGTGCGCAAGCATCACGGATGGACTAGCGCAGTTCCTGTGAGAAAACCAACTTTCTTTGATTACTGGAGGACAGGAAGGGAAAGAGAGAAGGGGAGAGTGTGCATCTTTTCTTGTCTGAATTTGGCCATTTTTCCATTCCAATTTTATTCAACGTCATTCAGTATACTGGGCTCTCCCAGCACTTTCCCAAGCCAGAGAGGCTGACCCCAGTGTCTGTATACCTCGACTGTCCCACAGGGGGCTGCTCTTCGACCCTTCCCACCCCTAACTGCCCAGTACTCCCAAAGCAAACAGACTTCCAACCCTCGATAACATCAGCCGGATCAGACACAGAGGAAGCACTGCCAGCCTCTGTTGACCCCCATTCCCAAGCCCGATTCATGAAACAAGAGCAGTCATCCTGAATGCTAAGAAAAAAAGAAAAAAAAAAAAGATTTAAACGTCTAATGTTTAGCACTATTTTAGTACTTTCTCTCACCACACACAGGTACACTATGGGTCCCCAGTCTTCCCCTCATTAACACAAAGAAAAACAAACACTCTGTAACAGTGGGGTTCCAGGGCTGTTATAGCTTGACAGGCTTCACTGGGGGTCTCATTTAAGAGAGGCATTTACACTGTGCAAATGCACAGACCAACCATGCAAAAAGAATCTGTCAAGTCCAACAACATTCCCATGAACGCTACGCATACCACTATTAGCTACAGCATATATAACAACCCTATTAACCTTAGAACCTGCTCTTAGCTCTGTGAGCGCTAGTTAGAAGCACATCCATCAAAATCTTGTTTCAAACAGTGCATGTGGGACTTAATGTGGGAGGTATAACGGCCCATTTTAAGGAACCTATTGTTCTTAAGACAAATGACAAATGCAATGGGGAGAGTGGCCTTGGCCAAATTGCTCTTAAGGTGATTTTGGTGGATGTATGAAGTCAGTTCTCTAAGTTCACACACAAATGTTTAATTACTAACAAACGTCACTTTTTGTCATGATTTTGAAAAGTATATCATTATCTTAACATTTAAAACCCTCACAAATGTTATTTTTGATGGTTTGCTCGAAAACTAAGCTTTTTCTTTGAAACTGTTTGGGATATCTCACCCCAAAATAAAATGATGCCATTGTTTACCAACCATGATGTCACTCCTAATTAGTGGTCGACCGTTAAATCGCCAAGGCCGATATATCGGCCGATATTTGGCATCTTTCAAATATCGGCATTGGCCAATATGTTTTTCCTGTTTGGCCGATGCTTTCGAGGCAGAAAATTTATTTTGACGGCGCTGAGAAAGGCAACATCTGAGCACACAGTGCTCACATTCTCCCTCGTTGTTAACAGTTCTGTCTAACATGGATAGAAGTCTGTCTAATAATCAGATAGAACAGTTAAACAAACATAATAAAATGTATACAAAAAAAGTATTAAAATCAGTGCTAGAATTGAGGGGGGATGGATTCCCCCTGTGGGAAAAAAAATGACAAAAAGCATCCCCCCTGTGAAACCCCCATCCCCCATAACCATCCCCTTTAGATTAATAATGTTGTGTATTATGTAAAATTTATTGTGCAAATTAAATGTTAAAATTGTTTACCTATGATAATTCACAAACTAAATAATGGTGATTGGCCAATCAGAACTCGGTACATTGTAACAAGCTGCGCACAAGCTGAATTTTCACGTCATTTTTCATGCAAAATGATTCAAGTACAACTTTTGAAGTTCTTTAAAAAAAAAGAAGACAACAGAAGGTATGATTTTTCCTTGATTATTTTTAAATACATTCCCCTGACATAATGTCACTGTGCTGTATGTGTGACTGTGAGGGACTGAGAGTCGATAGGAGAGCTGACGAGTATGTCACCGACTTTGCAAAAAAAACAAACAAAAACACATCTTAAGAGTCCAGAAGCATTCACTGTGCGATGAAGCCCATTAGAATGCAGTTAGAATGCCCTTATAATTCAAGCAATGAAAGAAAAAATACCATGTATGAGTTTTTATATTAATTGCACAAGCGATGTACTTTTCTGAATATCAGCATATAAATATGCTAATTATTTTATACAACAGTGTAGAGCAACACTGTGTTTCATTCCTTGAATGAATCTGTTTTTGAAAGAATCGTGAGCCAATGATTCAACAGTCTATTCACTTGTTTCGTTTCTAATTATCAGCCGTTTAAAAAGCTTAAAAATAATAGTTTGCTTAATAAGGCTAATTTTTGATTAAATAAAAACCTTTTTAGACAAATTTTGCAATCATTGTGTAAAATTAGCTACGGGACAAACCCTAAATCCCCCCCAAATTTCTTAGCTATCACTTCCAAGAGTTCCAAGCTATCAGCATTGGCTGTCAAAAAAACAATATCTTCCATGTCTTCCATGGAACAAACAAGCCGTTCTGTTACATAAGATAAGAAGGAAACGAGGGCTAACCTAAAAAACATATTTTTTGCCTTAAAATGCTTTGTGCAAACTTTCTTTAAAATTATTTGGTTTTATATTTTGTAATCGAATTCAATAGCCACTGTACCTTTCCATACATTTCTGAATCTGTGCTTCGATTATTTTGTTGCGAAGGTAAAATTACAGAAAGGACTACTTGTTCAATGTAAGAGAACCGGTGAGATAAACACAGCCTAATCTAGATGACAAACTAAGCTCCATTTAGCTGCTCAACCAAAGCAAAGTAGGGTAGCATTAACATTGGCAATGGCAGGCCATTCTGCAGAGCTACAGGGAACCCTGCACTTTAAAGGAATGCTGTGTAAGTTCATGAAAGACTGGAGATAAAAATTGGCTTGAATGATAGCTTGTGGAAAAACAACTCTCTACAGTCTGCAAAAACATGGACATTCGTAGATAAATTCTGGGGTTGGAAAAGCTGACAGATATACACACATGGTGACACAGTTGGTCTCTCTTTCACGGTAAATCATGGACACACATGATGCCTTCCCCCTACATGCACACACACACTCCATTCATAATAATGACTGCATCAAGCAGCCCTCCCTAAGTACAGCTCATAAAAACGCCCATCAAGGCACACTTTCACACATGCAACAATTAGGAAGGGGTGGGGGGGGGGGTCAAATGAATTAATGATTTAATTCAAAAAGAGTCTGATGCTAGCACATTTTTGGACACGACAAAGCGACCATTGCAAGTCATTTGTACTTGTGTCTTTATGTAATAAATAGAACAAAGCATCAGTTTCCTGTCAGGTATTTGTCGTGTCGTGATGTGCTGCGCCACATCCAGTGTAGACACGGTGTAACAGTGCAGTACTTCTAAGCCCAAAGTAAGTTTCAGTTTTTTATGCTATGGTATGCGCATGACATACATTATTTTAGCATAGTTATGCTAATCAGCATAGTATGCGCATACTGCATGCATGCAGTCAGATTTCTATAACTGCGCATACTCTGTACACTTAAGCCCAAAGTATACTTTATTTTTATACACATATGCTATTGTTACCAGAACGTGTAGCCTTTCAAAGTTTACACATTTGAGGTGTAAAGCGCAAGCGATCGACAAGTGCACTCTAGAAAGTTCATCTTTGTCCAGTGTCTGCACTATTTTTAGCCAGAAGTTATGACCAATAAAAATGTTTTTGTATTCTTTTTAAATTGAAGTTGCTGCTATCTCATAACCCTCTCACACAAGCACTTGTCAATGTGGGCGTCTGTTGTTGTTGCGTGCTGTATGGAAGTGATATATATCTCTGTCCTTCCGTGAGGTGAAAGAGAGCGGCCCCTCCTCTCTGAACAACATAAGCAGCCCTGTCTGCCCAGGGCCAGTTCTCATGACATCATCGCTGCACAGGAATGCTCTCAAGCAGAAAGCAGCGAGAGGAAGAACTAATTTCATCTCTCGCTTTCTCTTCCTCTCTCTCATTCCATTCCTATCTCTTTATGAAAAGATCCGTCAATCATTTACCCTCCCTTTCTCTTACTTGGGAAGAATTCTCCCTCTTCTTTCTTTGTGTGCGTGTCTTATGTTCACTATATATTTTTTTCCTTTATGTTCTTTTTTTCTCACAGACATTCATCAGCTCCCACATTGCTAAAGCAAGCATCACTTTTATTATTGCTCATACGAACTACTGATTTCAACAAAACATTAATCCCTAATGACTTATACTTTGTTGCACAACTCGTCCCTCGCTATTTGCAGACATGAATGATACCTTGAGTCAAGCAGCTTGTTTTCTAATCGATCAGACCATTTTTTTGGAGCTCTGTTTCTTTAGCCAAGCCAAGAATGACTTACGACTTTTCACATGGTGGATCATAAAAACGAGCTTTCTGGGTGCAGAGGGGACACTTAGTGCGACTGAAAGTAGAGTTCATTTACTGGTCAGCTGAAAGTTTTTAACTGGTGTGTTAGAAGGGAACTTCTGGGATATTTTCAGTGTAAGTCTTTGGACAGGGTCTATGGCATGCAGACAATTTTGACTCGTCCCTCAGTTTGACTTCATGAATGGAAAACTTTTTTACAGTGGATGTTTAGTAGCAACCAAACCAGAGGTTCAAAATCTGAAAATGTTAAGCTAGTATTTTTAAATACTCGCATGAACTCTTTAGTGGAAACGTGTGCTCTTTGAGTTGAGTTTGAAGCTGTCAATTATTTTTTTCAATTGGGACTACTTTTCTAGATGGATGAATTTTTGGATTTCCCGTGGTTGGAAATTCATTCTGTTCAAACAGCGTTTCACCCCAAAATGAAAATCTGCTGTTAATTAACTCAACCTCAGGCCAAGATTTAGCTGATTTTTTTCTTTAATAGAAC
This sequence comes from Cyprinus carpio, assembly GCF_018340385.1. Classification (NCBI taxonomy): domain Eukaryota; kingdom Metazoa; phylum Chordata; class Actinopteri; order Cypriniformes; family Cyprinidae; genus Cyprinus; species Cyprinus carpio. The sequence goes on along the minus strand of NC_056581.1, from coordinate 3,656,779 downwards.
AGTAAAGATTTTTTTAATACCCTGCAACACGGACAGAGGCAGCTGTGTGTGTGCACCGTGAGATCGCTGTGAAATACGGAAATTACGCACCATTTAAAAGTATATTTAGGAAAAGTCCAAGTACGGGTCCATCACTGTCTTTCTCTCAGCAGTAGCAGGAAGCAGCTTGGCTCTAACACAATGGCTCACATCAAACAGCGAGGCTCTGCGTTGTTACCGACACACACATACACAACAGTGCCAGCCAGGCCAATCAAAACACAGTGCGCAGAAAGCACAAACAGATCTAGGCAAACAGGACATTCCAGCTGCCGGGTGCTACAGATTCCTCACCGCAGCTAATCACAGACCCAGAGAGCGAGAGCAACCGGGGGTGCCAACAGGAAATACGCTCCTATTATACATCTCCAATACATGCGCACACACACACAGAGGACCAAAAGTCGCATACCCTGACCCTCTGTCCTCACAGACTGACCTTTTGCACCAGACACACAGACAGAAGCGCAAGTCTGCAACTCTTTCCACCGAAATATGACACATCCGGGGTGTGAAAGCTGGAGGAGGTTAGCCAAACCACAATGTTCTGCAACGGTTTACTGGGGGAAAAGGTGAAAGATAATCTTGAGATGTAACACTGATCATAGATTTCCACTGACATTATGCCTTCAGATCACCCACAGTATGTTTAATGACGGTAAATGTCCATTTCACACAAAATTGGCTAGAGTTGGCTGATATACACTGGCTTTATGCAGCTTCCAGGAGTTACAGCAATAGGTCTGTTTGGAAACAAAGCCATGTGTACAAGGACTTTTTTTGGACTATTGACAAAAAAAATAAATAAATACCCATTCATTGCCATTACATGGAAAGCTTGAAAAAGCCAGGATCTTTTTTTAAATATAACTTCGATCGGATTTGTCTGAAAGAAGAAAGTCACATACACCTATGATGGCTTGAGGGTGAGTAAATTATGGGGTAATTTTAATTTTTAGGTGAACTATCCCTTTAAAATCTTATTCTTCATTCTTAATCTAGCCTTATATATTTCATTGGTTAAATATGATGCTACTTTTGGAGAGAGAATGAGGATAATATTTGGAACTGTACTGTTAGCGAGCCTTCAACCAGCTGTAGTTTAGTCTACAGGAGGCACGGGTACCAAAACCTGGTAACGAGCCCAGAGGCTAAATTATTATAGTAGCCTGCAGTGTACAGATAATCCATTTCTGTATGGAGAATTTCTTTCCCTCTGAGGCTGTGTGTGAGACGGAGCAATCTCCCACTCTGTAGCCGTGCCTTGTTCACACACCGCTTCAGCTAACAATAACGATAACAGACCATTGTGAAAGCATAATTACATTGTAGCCTAATAGAATTGAAGCTGACCATGCTTATCGTAAGTGCAACAAGTCATTTGCATGTGAAAGTAGAACCATGTGCAATTCAGACAAAACTTCTGTCTAAAACGTGCATAAAAAGTTTTGAGCCGTGTATTATTACTATGAATTAGGCAACTGCTGCTACTATAACTATCTTGCATCATGCAATAATCATTTACTCAAACTCTCTCAATCACCTGTTTTTGCCCAAAACATATTAGATTGTGATGTGCATGGAATAATGGAATTACAAACCCGATTCCAAAAAAGTTGGGACACTGTACAAATTGTGAGTGTGACGAGTGGGGCGGGGCCGAGAGCCGTGGGAACGGAGCGAGGCCGGTGGAGTGATTGGGAAATGAGCGACACCTGCTCCACTCACCGGTCTCGAGTCCCACGGAGGAGATCGGGAGGATACAAAAGAGGAGCGACGACAGTGAAGGACGCGAGAGAGGACCAGGCCTGGGCTTTATTTTGTGGTTTGGTTTTTGTTTGTGAGCGGCAGTCGCCCGTGAGGGGCTGTCGCGCTGTTTTATGGTTATTTTGGTTATTAAAGTTTTATTTGAATGTTCGCCGGTTCCCGCCTCCTTCTTCCCGTCATTATGGAGTTTTTATTGTTACAGTGAGTAAAAAAGGAATGGAATAATTTACAAATCTCATAAACTTATATTTTATTCACTATAGAATATAGATAACATATCAAATGTTGAAAGTGAGACATTTTGAAATGTCATGCCAAATATTGGCTCATTTTGGATTTCATGAGAGCTACACATTCCAAAAAAGTTGGGACAGGTAGGATTAAGAGGCCAGAAAACTTAAATGTACATATAAGGAACAGCTGGAGGACCAATTTGCAACTTATTAGGTCAATTGGCAACATGATTGGGTATAAAAAGAGCCTCTCAGTGTGGCAGTGTCTCTCAGAAGTCAAGATGGGCAGAGGATCATCAATTCCCCCAATGCTGCGGCGCAAAATTGTGGAGCAATATCAGAAAGGAGTTTCTCAGAGAAAAATTGCAAAGAGTTTGAAGTTATTATCATCTACAGTGCATAATATCATCCAAAGATTCAGAGAATCTGGAACAATCTCTGTGCGTAAGGGTCAAGGCTGGAAAACTATACTGGATGTCCGTGATCTTCGGGCCCTTAGACGGCACTGCATCACATACAGGAATGCTACTGTAATGGAAATCACAACATGGGCTCAGGAATACTTCCAGAAAACATTGTCGGTGAACACAATCCACCGTGCCATTCGCCGTTGCCGGCTACAACTCTATAGGTCAAAAAAGAAGCCATATCTAAACATGATTCAGAAGCGCAGGCGTTTTCTCTGGGCCAAGGCTCATTTAAAATGGACTGTGGCAAAGTGGAAAACTGTTCTGTGGTCAGACGAATCAAAATTTGAAGTTCCTTTTGGAAAACTGGGACGCCATGTCATCCGGACTAAAGAGGACAAGGACAACCCAAGTTGTTATCAGCGCTCAGTTCAGAAGCCTGCATCTCTGATGGTATGGGGTTGCATGAGTACGTGTGGCATGGGCAGCTTACTCATCTGGAAAGGCACCATCAATGCTGAAAGGTATATCCAAGTCCTAGAACAACATATGCTCCCATCCAGACGTCGTCTCTTTCAGGGAAGACCTTGCATTTTCCAACATGACAATGCCAGACCACATACTGCATCAACTACAACATCATGGCTGCGTAAAAGAAGGATCCGGGTACTGAAATGGCCAGCCTGCAGTCCAGATCTTTCACCCATAGAAAACATTTGGCGCATCATAAAGACGACCTAAGACAGTTGAGCAACTAGAAGCCTATATTAGACAAGAATGGGACAACATTCCTATTCCTAAACTTGAGCAACTTGTCTCCTCAGTCCCCAGACGTTTGCAGACTGTGATAAAAAGAAGAGGGAATGCCACACAGTGGTAAACATGGCTTTGTCCCAACTTTGAGATGTGTTGATGCCATGAAATTTAAAATCAACTTATTTTTTCCTTAAAATGATACATTTTCTCAGTTTAAACATTTGATATGTCATCTATGTTGTATTCTGAATAGAATATTGAAATTTGAAACTTCCACATCATTGCATTCTGTTTTTATTCCCAATTTATACAGTGTCCCAACTTTTTTGGAATCAGGTTTGTATAGAACTAGTGACTTTAAAATGACTGAGCTTGTATTTTTCTCTTTTTTAATAATTACAGTGATGACTGAACACAGTATGCCAGTATTTCACTAAGCCAACATCAGGGAAGGCCAAGTGCAATATCTGCCAGTAACTGCTGAGCATGGGAGCAGACTTTATTTTTTTATCCAAGAGTATATTTGACAAATATTTATATATATAATATTTATTTATTTATAATTTTTAATATATACATGACTTTTTATTTAAATCATACAAGTGCACTGATTGGAGAAGCTTGTGCTGTTCAATAAAATGTTTCATTTAAGCAATTTTCTGTCTTACACCAAATTGTTGCTACATAACAGCAGCCTGGATCTTGAAAAAGATTCCTATGCCTTTCAAAAGACGTGCTTTACGTGAATCCCATCCCCCTCCCCCCTCGTTTTTTTAAGTCTCTCCAACGAGCACAGATTCAATTATTCTCACATTGACTTTCTCACTTGCACTTTCCCACACACACACATATCTCCTGTGCTTCAGGCTCTGCTCCGGTGCAGACAGCTTGTCAGTCAGTATGTCAGATTGGCCCCAGAAACAGGAGTCATACACACACACACACTCACACAGAGTGTAGATCGCAGTGGGAAATATTTGGGATGGTTTTCCTCGGAATGTCTTGGCATGTCTGTGGAATGTCTCCCTGTTTTCGTCTCCTCTCTCTCCCTCCTTTTCCCTTTCCTTCTTGCCCTACAGGCAGGGGTCGGGGTAAAGCGGGAAAACGACAACTAAGACAACATGCCTGTTTTTTAACTCTTTGGCCCAGACTGGGGTTTTTTTTTTTTTTCTTTCTTGAAAATGAAACCGTCTCCACAACCCAATTCACTTCTGTAATGTGCAATATTTCCAAGTCAAATTATTCAGTAAGAAAAAAGTAGGGTTTGATTTATAGTATTGGATGATGCAAAGAGTCTCTATATGATAGTCGGAAGGAAGGGACGGGTTGAAAAAACAAGGGTCTAGTGATGTCAGCCAAAATGGAAAATTGTTTCAGATGTGGAGCAAGTTTTTATGAAAGATTACAAACTTCCTTAACGAAGACAACCTATTACTTCAGAATAATGTGCATCCAGGGTCCAAAACACTCAATGGTTCAAAATATGAGTAAATATAAGAAAATATGTAGCTAAAACAGCACTAGCAATGCAAAGGTCATGGGTTCGATTCCCAGGGAAAGCAAAGGAAATGATCTGATAAATGTTGTGTTGTATGATGTTATTGTAGTTTTTTTTGATATATTTTCTGAATGATTAATTGTTGTAATAGTTTTTTTTGGGTTGTTATTTAATTAACTTAGCTTAAGTCAAACTGACTAAAATAACCAAAGATTTGTCACTAAATTATCTTACTGTCATAAGGAAATAAGTGCATTTTGTTAACTAAAAACAATGAAAAATGCAATTTTCTGGCTAAAAACATATTAAATTTACTTAAATCACACACTATTTTCGAGTTATGTAAACGGTCAGTTTTGTGCCTAGACTTGTTCTTTGGTGAAACACAAAATAAGAAATTGAGCAATGTTCATGCTGCTATCTTCATACAGTAAAAAAAAATGGACTGGGACCATGTAGTCAAGCTCCAAAAAGGACAAAAAGCACACATTAAAACAATTATAATGCTTTAAACTTCTGTCTTCTGAAATGATAGCTTTATTATCATAAAACAAGTCATTCAAAATTCAACTGAAAATCTAAGCACATCAGCTGCAGTCACCATTTACTTTCATTGCATGGAAAAGAGCAGCTTGAACATTCTTCGAAATATCTTGTTCTGTGTTCCACAGAAGACAGGCAGTCATTCAGGACTGGAACAACACGCATGAAAACAGAATTGTTATTTTTGTGTGAACTATCCCTTTAAGACATTAAAACATTTTGATTTCATGTGACTTTAATCAAGTGCCTCTTATAGTTTAGACCGCAAATAAAACAACTGGATGCGTCAAAAGGAAAGAGGAACGGAAATATGAGCTGAGCTAAGAGTGTTTTGAGCACTTGCTCTGCTGCAGTAGAACCTGAAAGTTCTCCTGTCTTTTCATTTTCTTCCCTTTTTCTCAGCCTTCTGCAGATCAAAGTGGCAGAAATCCTTCTTTCAAACACCCTCTCGCTCTTTCTCTTCCTCTCTCTCCTCATAACTTCTCACGTCGTTTCGGTTCCTGTTCACCCCCCAAAACCTCCCCTCCACCATATCGTGGGAACTCCTGCGCTAGTGCCACAGCAGCATCTGCGATACCAAGAACCTGCTAGTCTCATGTCTAAAAAAAGGGTCGGCAGTCATCTGATGCTGCTTTATGAAGCTCATCGAGTAAACCTAGAAAATCTGTCTCCGTGGTTTGGATCCCACATCGGCGGAGACTCACTCGCGGAGAGTTTCCCAGAGAAATGGCAGGGGTCAAGCATCCAATGGAATGGTATGAGAGGTAATGATACCAGTAACATGGTAATGATGTGTGAGGAACTGCACTGTATCACTGGATACCAGACAGAGGAGTGGAATGAGATATGAAGAGCACGGTGTTAATTTCAAGGAATCATAACCATGTGACCAAAATAATTTCTGCTGAAGCAAGCATCACTGTTATCATTGCTCATAATTTAAGTGAGGAAAGGATTCAAACTATATTGGGCAACCAGAATATCATAAAGACTTGGGAGTTGAGCTCTATTAACTTACATCAGTACACAACTACCCAGAATACCCTAACAATATCATCGGTGGCTGAAAAAAAAAAAAAGGTTTTCCTTGAATACACAAATGAGTAAAAGGTGTTTAAAGAACAGCGCTTCATTGAAATACACATTTTTTGTAGCATTATTATTGTCTTTCTTAACTCTCACTTTTGATCAATTTAATATATATATATATATATATATATATATATATATATATATATATATATATATATATATATATATATATATATATAGTATGTCAGTTAAAATATATATAGTGTTACTTGAGAAACGTTGTACGTTTTTTTTTAATTTAAGAGGGCTTTGATACTTATAATTTTGACATTTTAATTAAGATTTTATATATTAACATAATTTGTTAAAAGTATTTTTCAATACAGACAAAAAGACAAAAAAGTGGTAACAGTGTAGAAACAACAATACACGTAATTAATTTAACATGTTTTCTTGATCACTACAAAATATACTTATACCTATACTTCAATTTGTGTTATTTCATAGACTTCACTATGATTCTAAAATGTGGAAAACAGTAATTATAAAAAATAAAGAATAAGTAGGTGTGTCCAAACTTTTGACTGGTACTATATGTCTGTATTAAAAGTGTTAACAGTCATTTTAATGAATATGTTACTGACAAGAAACATTCTACCAGATCGAATCCAATCTCTAATCCATTTAGTGCTCTAGTTATATTGTGGTGACACTTTTAAACTCAGCTTAGCCCTGATCCTGACTTAAACCTGGTGTGGAAAGAGAGAAATTCACAGGAAGAGGCATTGATAAAACAGTGAGAGAGAAAGAAAGAGAGAGATAGACTGAGAAACAGAGAAAAGGAGGATTATGGCGGGACAGGCAGAGGAGAGTTTAAAGATTGGCGATGAGTATCAAGTGGCCACACAGGGGGCTCCAGGAATGTCTCTCACAGAGCCAAGGAGGCAAGTCACTGTTAATCAAAGGATTTTACAATCAGATAACAAAAGGGTTAACTTAGCATGGGTGGGCTTCCACATACCAGCCCCGAGGTGCACATCCAAACACCCCCCCCACCTCCACCTTTCCTGCTATCATAAAGTCTTTATTTCAATCTCGCCGTCACATTCCAATGTTTGCATCACATTCAGACCTTAAAAATGCCATCATTCTCAATCGTATTCAAGCACATTTTGTTGGTACATTTTGTTCAGCAAACACGTGGAGGTGGATAAAACCTCGGGCAACAAATGGTGGAATGCGACAGATCCGGATGGGAGCCGCCGGCCACCTGCTCAGAAAAGGTAGGTGGCCACAAAACTGACACATTTGGGGAAACCAAAAAAAAAAAAAATGTTGAAAAGAGACACTCTACTATAAAAAAGGAGGTGAAAACAACAACAACAACAACAACAACACGTAAACAGGGAAAGGGTGAAACTCTTTTTTTTATATTCTAACTTTATTTACAAATTTGGGGAAAACCCCACCCATGTGGAGCTCAGACGACCCACATCTGGACTAGATCTCTGTGCTCTTCTGTCCTCGCTGGCTACAGGTGTGAACTTGGTGTGGTAGAAACTGTTTTGACTGTTATGAGGTGTGTGGCATATGATACATGCAGAATTGCGCAGTCACTGAGTTTTTAGGATGTCGCGTCAACAGCTTAATGGTTATGACATAAACAATAATAGGCCATGTCAAGTACTAGTAAAGGTATAGTTCATAGAGAATTAAAATTCTGTCATTATTTACTCACCCTCACGTTGTTCCAAACCCATATGACTATTTCCCTATGCTGATCTTTTCTTTACATTGAAGTGCATGGGGATAAATGATGTCAAGCTCCAAAAATGAACATATAGCACCATAAAAGTACCATAAAATTTGACTTGTGCGCTAAATTCTGTCTTTTAAAACTAAGTCTACATGAGGATCAGACCAAAATCTAGGTCATCATTCACTGAAAACAGCTCTCAACTCCTATTCAGTTCCATTCAATTAACATTTGCATATTCAAACTCGCCAAATCACTTTTTGCCTCTGATAAACGAAAAGAGTTTTGATTTTCCAAGTTTGAATATGCAAATGCATATAAAATTTAAGAGCTTTGGCAAAAAGGCAATATTCTTTGTGAATTACTTAAACTTTGGTTTGTTCCTCACACAGAGCTACTGTATGGCTTTAGAAGACTCTGACTGTACCACACATATAACCTACTTTTATTTATTTATGGAACCGCAATCCACATGGAAAAGAGCAGCATGAACATAACGCTAAACATCTCCTTTTGTGTTTCATGGAACAAAGAAAGTCACACATGATTGTAATGATATTAGGGCAACATTTGACATTAGTAAATGACAGAATTTCTATTTCTGTGTGATTTAACCCTTAAATAACCCTGAACAGATTGCACAGACTATCCGGTAACTGGTTTACAAAAACATAAAATACTTAACTATGCATGTAGTTATATTTGTGACACTGAAGACTGACTAAAAATTCAGCTTTACCATTACAGGAATAAATAACATTTTAAAATATATTTAAATACAAAAAAGTTATTTTAAACTGTATTTTAAAATTTCATATCTTGATCAAATAACGGCAGCCTTGGCGAGCATAAAAGACTTCTTTCAAAGACATTAGAGAATAATATTATTGTTTATGTTTTATTTATTTTTTTTTGTTAATGAAGGATTTTGAATCCTAAAATCACAGGTAATAAACAACTGTAGACCTTTAATGGAGCTGGAGGTGCAGCTCTAATGGAGATCAGGTATTATAGCAGGAATGAGTCAAGCACATATCTGCCTCCATCTGTCCCTTTGTCTCACACCCTAGTCTGTCTCTCCCTTTGTTTTTCTCTGTTATCTCTCATTACATCTTTCTGCCTGTCCTCTCTTGCAGGGCTTCTCACGGTCTACTTTCCCATCAACCTTCCACCTTTCACCTATTCACCTCATCCCTGAATCATCTTATTGGTATTAGTCAGTATTATGTTTTTTAGCCGTGTTTGCTAAGGAAAGCATCACTTTTACTACTGCTCATATTTCTAACAAACATTTACACCATTTATTACATTTCAACACATAACCCATCCTGCTTGTGCTATGGACATATTTGATACCTTAAATCATGTGCTTTTCTGGGGAGAGTTCTATTGTGATGTTTCATCATAATTTTAGCCTGTCATAGAAACTCTTTTGACTCAAACTAGTAAGCTATAAGCCAGCAACCACCAAGAATACCCTAGTAACAAAAGCACTAGGTAGATCTGGCTGCCAGCTCATGGTATGCTCTTCTGTTATCTTGCTTATTTCGCCGTGTTTGGGCATATACAGGTTAAACGGCAAAGGTCTAAAGATAGAGCCCTGGGTCACATGCCATGTGGTTTTGTGGAGAGAGGCGTGTTGTGATGTTTCAAAGCAAGCTCTCTTATGATTTTAGCCCATCATAGAAACATTTTTACTTGAACTAATAAGCAATTAGCCAGCAACCACCAAAAAAAACACTAGCAACAACACAGTGCTCGGTTGATCTGGTTGTCTACCCATGGTATGCTCTTCTGTCATGTTGAATTATTTAGCCTTGTTTGGGCATATATACATTAAATAGCAAAGGTCCAATGATCGATCCCTGAGGGACACCACATGCTATGTGGTTTTCTGGACAAAAGTGTGTTGTGATGTTTTAAGTAATCTCACTTATGATTTTAGCCTATCATAGAAAAACTTTTGACTTGAAGTACCAACCTTCTACTGACATCCTGACAACCATATCAGTGCATCTCTAATGATGACTATGTACTTTTTTTGTCTTTACTCTTTCCTTTTGTTTGTCTCCTGTTATTTCTGTATCCCTCCGGTAATTGCTTATTTCCTTATCCATATCCATTGTCTAAATTCCGATCATCACTTATGTGAGAGGAAATGTCTGAAGAAAGCTCCTCCTGTGCCTGTTCTAGTGAAAACCTTAGTGCCACATCAAGCAAATGATTCACAGAAGTGTCATCAGAAAAGCCCTCTATCACCTTGAGCTTCCTTCCGGGCTCACAACTCTTACGTCTGCAGATAAGACACAAATGTCTCAAGACAGGGGGTACTTTAGTGCAAATGTTTAGACATCTCACTATTCAATAGAAAAAAAAAAAGTCACAGTGGAATTCCAAAATGACATACAGAATTCATGACGCAAAACACTGGTTGGTTATTTCCTGTAAGATCTTTAAAAACAAATCTTGTTCCACTATTTTGTGCTTGGCTGATCATAACTCTAAAGGCTCCTAGTGTTTGTTTGCAGCATCAGTGCAAATTTTCAAGAGATCAATAAAGGATGTATGAAATGCATCTGTGGATCTCCTTTTTTCTTTCCTTTTAACATTGATAAAAGTTGATAAATTTAAGCATTTTTTTAAAGAGGAACTGACCTGGCATCGACTGAAGATGTCTGCAGGGGTGAGGTGGACATGGAAATGTCTGAGAACATGCACAGCCTGATCACGTGCCTTTTCTGAGCAGTCCAGAGTCAGGCAGCGGCCCTCTCCGACCTGTGAGCGTAACTATTCACACAGAGACACAGAAATTCACACAAAAAGTCACTGCACAGGATTTTTGTTAAGCAGACTGGAGCTCAGTACTAAAACCTATTCACCTGCCTACAGAGGTAAAATACCTATGTAGGCACTAGGATGAAAGACAGCTCACACAGTTTGCATGTCTCTCAACAACTCAAAAACACACTTACTGTTTGGTAGGGCTGACCTGCGGTGAGGATGACACGACCTTCAGCACGAGCCAGCTGGAAGACAGAATATAACTTGACAGCAAATACATTACTTAATTAACAATATATTAAAAATTCCATTACTATTTTTTCAAGATAACAGTAGGGTGATTTAGTTATGGTTTGACATGACTACAAAAACTGAGATTAATATATAAGAGGACACTAATAAAGTCTTTAAACTTCAACAACCTCTGTTTTGTCTTTATTTAACTGGAGGAGACTCTGTGGGGCTGTAGTCACTTAACGATAGCACTGCGTAGATCTGGGAGCCTAACTTGTACACATGTCTGTTATTTTGCATTATTTGAATTTGAGTGGGCATATACAGGTTAAACAGCAAAGGTCCAAAGATCAAGCCCAGAGGGACACCACATACAATGGAAGTCCACTCAGATTTTTAGTTACTTATTCTTTCTAAATATGACCGGAGACAGCTGAGGACCATCTTATATAGACCTATCCAGTTTAAAATTTAAATGTAACTAAAACAGTTTTGTCAAATTCCAGAAACAGCAGGTGACTAATTGTCTCACCTCTGCTGCTACTTTATGGTCATCCGAGTCTTCCAGCATTTTGACGTCCACCCCCAGACAGCGCAAAAAACGTCCCAGATCCTGCAGCATGTTATCACAGACCACTCGCAGCTCTGGTGGTGTGATGGTGGGCCCTTCATACTTTGAATTCACCTTTATACAGTCATCCAAAGAGTGGGGCTCATTCACTTTCTGCCGAGCCTGAAGATTGAAACACACTCCAAAATCATTGGTGAAGATGAAATTCCTTCACCTTTCTATAACCTAAACTGATCTAAAGATTGTGATCCACTATAATGCACAAAGAGACTGGAGAAAATTGTGGGCAGGACATACAGGAATTATGGGGCTCGTCACAAAACTCAAATTTTTTCCATGGGAAGAAAATGATTAATTATACATAAAATATGCAGTGGCTTTAAATGACAGATTATAAAATAAATGGAGAAAACATTATACATAATCTAATTATGCACAAAGTGACCAATGATATAAAAAACTCACAAAAATTAACAGTTTTGAATGTTTGCCACATTTTTAGCTGGACCCCTTAATTTTTTTCATCATAAAAACTCTACAAGTTCTCATCAGCTACTTTTATATTGAATTTTATGACAGTAACTATGGCACCAGAGCAATTTTCAGGACTACATGCTCATAAAAGCACTGTCAGAGACTAGTGGACCAGTAAACTGACCTCTCTTCTTTTAGACTGCTTGTTCTTCTCTTTAGGTTTCTTTTCCTCACGGCTCTTGGCCTGTTGGACCGAGGGAATGGAACGTAGGTCCTCTGGCAAACCAAATGCCTTCGAGTCCCGGGAGAGGACGAGGTAGACATCTAGCAGGCAGTACGCATCAGTGGCTGACAATAGTCACAAAAAAAGAATGAGACAAGGTTAAAAAATGCCATGCCACCACTCATGAATTGTCTGCTACCTGCATAGCGGAGTTGGCTGGTCCGGAGTGGTCGGCGTTCCCAGTTGGAGAGTTGCTCGGTTTTGTTCAGTGGTTTTCCTAATACCTGCTGTACTAGCAAACTCAGGCCCTTCTCTGCTGGTCCCTCACTCACTTCCACTGACCGACATCGTTTGTTGCCTGACCAGCATCGTTGAAGCTGGGGGGACAGAGGTCAATTGTATAAACAATCAACATAGGTTCTATAGTCAGAATATGGTTAGGAATATCCAAGCAGCAACGGTTAGCTAGGGGGTCGTAGCAGCACCTTCTGATGGACATGAAGCAGGTCCAGAACTCCTTCCATTTTCATCGGCTCTTCCCTGAGCTCAGGCCACATGCTGACCAGACTCCGCAAGTCTCCAGACATCCCATAACCTAGACACACATACTGTTAGCAATGTTTTCCAGAGTTGAAGGGAGCATTACCACATCTTTCCTGGTAGCAAACCCATAGTTTACTAACACAAGAAATATGAAGAATATCAAAAGGTATGTGGCTTAATCTGCCTTAAGGTTTCCTACCCAGTTTGAGGATGTTCTTGTCTGACAGCAGAGCCCTGATGAAGTTCACAGTGGAGCTGTGGTGGCTAATGGCATGCGCACAAAGGTCCAACAGAAACACCCGATCCTGTACTGCCAGCTGGATCAGAGCCACATGCTGAGAGGACACTGTGCCAAAACCGGCTCTCCATTCCATGTCCATTCCCACCACACCACCAGGCTGATGAAGAATGAGGAGAGACAGTCACAGAAAGCATATAATGCAAGGATCTTCCTTGTTCTTTTGGAAATAATTAAAGTTGATGTGACAATACAAACTACATCAGGTTAACAGAGGTCATTAACATATAGAAGTTTTAAAGGTACAGTAGCAAAGGGTTACCTTTAAAACAGTTTCTCTGCACTGCTCAACTTCATCTAATGTCTCTACAAAGTAGACGTTTTCTCTGGGCAGAGGCAGCTGGTAGTATTTTTGCTGATCAGACTGAAGAGGTGTCCAAGATTCGGGTGGGCCGCTCACAGCATGAATTTCTCTATGACAGTATGACAGGAATATACTTGTGAGGTTGATGGTTGTGTGTGTACTTTGGCTTGTAAGCAAAAAGTATCTTCGCAAACAGTGTCAAAAACACACTTGTGTCAAAGTTTGTGTGAGGGTTACAGTAAATATTATTATTACTGGAACTGAAATCATTTATGAGAGGTCTTTACAAATATAGTTTTTTTTTTTTTTTTATTTTCTCTGTGTTTGTGTGTGGAAATCATTTATGGGAGGTATTTACAGATGTTTTTTTTTTAGGTTCTGAATTTTGTCCCAGACTCCTAGGGGAAGCCTGTTTCTGGGTAAGTTGTAATGTGCAGCCCACTGGGCAGCGGTCTTGAGGCTGCAGTGTTTAACCAACAGCTGCACCAATTGAACCTGGAGCTCTGTATTGCCTTCAATCATGGCCTGAGATCCCAACACACACACTTATATAAAACTCAGTTGAAGTGTTGAAGTGCTAAATCAAAACAGAATTAGAATTACCTGAACATGGTCTCTCCAGTTCTCTTCAGACATGCTTTTCTGTCAAACAAATACAAAGAAGCAGACACATCACTGCAGTGGTAAAATGTAATGTGATGCATTTCCGAAAGCACAAAATATTTAGTGATAAATAAAGGGTGAGACTATATTTTATTTATTGTTTTAAATTTATTTTAAAATTTGCTTGGTTAATAAGCAACTAAAACAATAATTAAGTTTTGCCTCCTCGAAGTGGCTTATAGCATGTTCATCATGTCATTTCAGAGACAGAAGACGTTACATTTAATCACGTGACTCTCCTTTTTTGTCCTATCTATTAATTTACAGATATTATCAGGATAAAAGATCTGTCATGTCATAATAAAGAAACTAAATTACTTAAATTTTATTTATTCATTTATTTACATGCTTATAATCTTTTATTATTGTTTCTTTTGAAAATATAATATTTTAACAAAACCCTTTACTAATTTTTTATAAATTATTAGTAAATATTCAAAATTTATATCTAATAATTAAGTTAATTATTTATATTAACAATGTTAAATTAAGCATTATATCTAAATCATTACATTAACACTATTACTAATTATTATTCATGATATTTATATTATTGACATTTGACATTGACAGCATGTGGTGCAACAAACAAATACGTCTTGCCTTGAAATATATAAATATAAGCACTTATGAACACAATGAGCAAGATATGTACACACATTTACACATGGTTCAATATTACTCAATATTCTTTCTTGACGAAATATTTAAAATCACAGAAGTGAAACCTACATGAATACAAAGACTAGATTTCTAAGAACTTGACAGCATTACCAATTTTTAAATAATGTGATAAAAAAGGGCAGTGAAAAAGGGGAACGGTCTCACCTCGCCAAATGTTTTGTACATGAGAAACCTCAGTGAATACAGCTTCCTCTTATAGACAGAATTAGAGCACAGACCTGTAGCAAACACACACCACGGGACCAGTGTGAACACCATGAACACACACATTCATAAACATACACAATTGAGACGATGACGCTGGAGTGAAACGCTCACACACCGGGATCAATGCAGAATTTCTCCATGAGTCTGAACACATGTTTAATGAGCAGCTTGGGCTGGATCTGGTCCCTCTGATGTTTTGAGAGAACCATGTTTGGGTACCGACTGCAAGCACACAACACGCTTGTAGTATTATTCATATTATTATTACATCATTAATAGTTATTTATATTATTATATATGTTTCGATATTCATTGAATTTCCAGGTTCAAATGATTTTTGCATAAATAAAATCAAGTATTGTGACATTATTAACTATTAACACATTTGGAACATTTTCTCTACAAACTCTCAATACTATAAAAAGATTTTAACACTGTATTTTCAACCTTTCAATAATATTCAATATGTAGAGCAAACACATCTCTATATATACACATTTGCTTTAATTCTCACCTGAGCAGTGTCTGGATGTTAAAGTTGGGCTCGCACCAGGAGTCCAGCAGTTTGACCAGACGCTGCTGCAGGTCGGGATGGTCACGAACATACAGCTCCACCAGCGACAGCTTGTCCAGGAGAATAAGAGGAACACACATCTAACGGCACAAAATGAGCGGAAATGAGACATCCAGATTAAAACAGCAAAGATCCAGGTATTCATCAGGGAGGTTAAACTGACCTTCTCCATGTCCAGATCTTTCTGGAGTTCCACTTTGACACCGAAAATCAGCGCCTGCCATAAAACACAATATTTCATATCATCACAGCTGTTTTTGCTGCACAGTGTCTTGCTTTATATTATATTTCTAATGTCGAATATAAGCATTTTCAATTATTAGCAACTGAATAGTTGATTAATGATATATCATATTCATAATAAAATAATAATTCAATTCATAATTTAAAAATAAATATTACATATTAATAAAACAATTATTAAACAGTTTGCAGTTGACTTTTGATGCCTAATTTTATTGGGAGTATGCAAAATTCTCAATTGTAGATACATTTTTTATTGTTTATGTAATTGTCATAAAATAATGTTACAATGCGAAATTAATAGTAGTAATTTAATTGTATATTTTATTTATTTATGAGGAACATTAATTAAATTTTATTTAATTTCATTTTTTGTTTTTGGGGGTGCAATGGGACCTGGATATAATTTTGATTCCCACATTTAATGATAAATTTTTTTTTGTTTGTTTATTTAATTAATAAATAAATAACATTTAATAAATAAAATTATATTTCAATGTAAAATTAATAGTAGTAAATAATTTTTATTTATTTTATTTTTTCAATTATGAACAACTTATGTATATATTTGTTTGTTTGATTGATTTTGGGGGCAATGTGACCTGGACATAATTTTGATATATATATATATATATACATACACACACACACACACACACACACACACACACACACACATCCCATAACTGACCTGGCTGTACTTTTCTACCACTAGCAACCATTTTCTTTTTCCTATATCATTGTATTGGAACATATTGTAAAAGTTCACCTCTTTGAAGCAGCAGCAGTCATGCAGGAAGTCCACATGTTCCAGCAGCACTGGTCTTTTCAGTGAGCTCAGCTGATAAATCTCCAGCAGGGGGTCCATGTACCTGGGATGAGAGTCTGTGAGGAGCCCCAGGGCTTTCTGTTGCAAACGCAGTCTCCCTTCTTCCCTCAAGCCATTCAGACTGGCCTGGGGATTATTGGTCCTCCAGCGCATAAACTCTGTGAGAATGAACTGGTTCAAGATGGTGGACTTCCCCTTCTGGACAGTAAGGCAGCCCTCCAGGACGTCCAGCAGACCAGCCAAGGGCTCCTGCATCTTTGAGAGACTGCTCGCTAAAACTTGCCGTAGCTAAAAAAAAAAATAATAATAATAATATGCACTGATTAAAGAAATTATTTTGAAAACACATGATACCAAAATTCAGAATCAAATATCATATATCTGAAAATAATGAAAATACATTATCGTTTCTTGTTCAAAGAAAGTGAGAAATGGATGTGGATCCATGAATGGAAATGAAACTTTTGAATACAAGCGCTATCAACAGCATTTGTGATACGGTGGCTATTACCACAGACAATGTAAACTTGTCTCTCAAAAAAAAAAAGTAAAAAAAAATAATTATAAACTGAGGGACAAGTTGAAATTATTTTCTGTGTGGTTATTCTTTTTTATTTCACTGCGGATACAACTTTGATAATTTCATTTCAATTCTAAATTATCCTCATAAGAGCTGAAGAAGCATCTGAAAACGGGGGGTGCACATATTAAATGTAGGGGTCTTTAAAAAAAAGTATCAATTATCTCCTAAAATTGGGCGGAGGAACACAGGAATTTTGAGAAAGTGGTTGGCTAGGCCCTTCATGCGCGTCCTTTCTGTCATGAGACGCTCACACACTCAGCTGGAGTATAACTACATCTGTTTCTTACCTCCTCCTGCTCTTTCCTGCTCCACAGGCCGCAGAGGTGCTCCTGCAGGGCAGGCAGGTCAACACCTGGGGCAGCACACATGACAGCAGGGTTACACACAGTCCTGCTCCTCACCTCACACTCAGCTCTCAACAACATGTCTGTTTTCACTCCACCTCACAAATTCTCACACTAATTGTATTGCATTTTGCCATTTTTTATTAAACAGTTAAAACAAAGAGTGAGAGAAATCGTTGCAGGCCGGACTCAAACTTGTTTTTCCCATATCAGCACTGCAGCTCAAAATGCCATTGCTCATGATTTTACTCTCAATTCTTTTCCAATTCAAACATTTTTTTTTTTTTTTTTAAATCAAGATATATTCTGATTTAGAACTAAACGGCTCAACCGATCAAGTGCATTTGGAGAGGGCTGCCTGTTTGAAGGCATACATTATTTCAACAAACTCCACAAAATGAACCGCTTCAATGAAATCATTCCACTTTAAACACTGGCTCAACCAATGGCGTGAGTTTGGGGCGGGACTAATGGCAGAAGAGGAAAAGTTTGAAAACGGACATCATTTCTGCAGATCCTTCTGGTGTAAAAATTAAACAAATGAAAATGTGTTCACACTTGCAACTCATTTTACTTCTGCAATGTGACATCGAAATATTTAACAAGTAAAACCTGATTGGATCATAAAATGTGGTCTCTGTATGGCATATCTAGTTTCCATTTGTTTAAAAACGAGCATTATTTCCTCAACATGTTTAGTGAAGTAAAAAAAAAAAGAGAAAAAAAAAAACCCGGTTCACTTGACTTTAAATTCCGAATAAACTGCATTCGCAATTGCAACGCATTTTCTTTCTGCACTGTGACATATTTCACAAATAAAACCGGATTGGACCATAAAGATTGTCTCTATATTACAGGTAGCTGGAGGGGAGGGGACAAAAAGACAGCTGAAAAGAATGTCATTACATTTTGATGCAAGACTGAGAAAAACATTGTAACAGCAGACGTTGCAGGCTGGACTCAAACTGTTTTTCCCATATAAGTGCCACAGCTCAATGTGTCAAGACTGTAACGGTCTGATGATTTAAAAAAAAATTATGTCATTCCTTTTCCAACACAAACTGGTTTCTTTATTCAACAATTTAAAATTAAAATCTTGTATATATTATATTACATATATTTTATATGAATATATACATGTATGTAAGGGTGGGACTACCTTTTTGACTGGCTAGTGGCAGATGAAGGAATGTTTAAAAATGTGCATAATTTCCACAGGTTAAACAGTTCACTTGACATGAAAGTCCAAATGCATTTGCTATTCTAAACTCTCTTTCCACAATATGACATCATTTCAACAAATTCAAACATTACTCAAATCTGACTGGACCATAAAAAGTGGTCTCTATATGGCAGGTAGTTGTAGAGAACTAGTTGAAAATTCAGTTTTGACAGCTGAAAAAGAAAGGCATAACATTTTGGTAAAGATTGCAAATACAATTTATTTTTTTCAGAAAATGAACCTATGAATCATAATAAATTCAGTTTTCGTGTTCACTTTAAACACTGTTTTAATGCACTTTTCCCGCCATGCTAAGACTTTACCAACTTTTCCTTTTAAATCCGGGATACAGGCTTAACTATTTCGCATCCTTTGTAATGCACTCCTTGACTCTTTTTTCCCAGTCAGCTATTGTTACATGTGGATACTTCACACCGCATTTGAATTGAGCAAAAAGGGCCAGAAAATTAACATTTAATATGCGTAACAGGGAGAGAGAGGAGGAGTCTATTGTGGTGTGTGAGGTGTTGGGGCTTTGTATTTTGGGCAGTGATTCCAGGCCACGAAACTGTGAGAAGATGAGCCATTTTTTAAGGAGGAAGACGGGGGCGCGACAGGACAGGCCGGTGACAATGGGGTAACGGAGGGGAGGTATACGCTCCTTTGAGGAGCCCTGAAAGCAGCAGCCTCTCTCATGCTGTGTGGCCAACACCTTTCTTCTCCTAGCCTCTCCTTCTTCCCAGAGCCGGTTTTCCTGCCCCCCACCCTCCCTCCACTTCTTCGTTTTTGTCTCGGATTTCCCCCGGAAAGGGCAACACGGTGGTCACGGTGTAAAAAATCCAGCCTTCCTGACCGACAGCCTGGGAAAGTGGTGCAAAGGGCTTTTCTCCGTCCACTCTCAGCACAACCCCACCCCCCTCGTCCCATCAGGCTGCATGGAGATCATTGGATTTGTCCACAACGCTTCCTGCACGAGCTTACCAGCCTGTCTTAAAACAGAATTTAGGATAGTCTTTTCCCATCAGTGAACTTTCCGTGATTGGTGTGGCGGCATATCGCACGCATATTAGCGTGATGACACACAAACACATTAAATTCTCTGGTCTTTGTATCAACTCCACCCTAACCTCATTCTTCTCCAGGCATCAACATACACACACGCATGGGAGGAAAGTGGGGTGGAAGGACATTAAGGAATGTAGACTATGCAGCTAGTCAATGGGAAGTTTAAAAAGTGAGAATGTTGTTGAAGGAGACAGGTATGTACTTACAGAAGTCCATATCATCGATTGCTTCCACTTGTGGAGCTAAAGACCAGAGAAACAAGCTGAAACTACACTACAACTCTTTAATCAAGTAGATTATTACATTTTTTTAATGTGCTAAACTCCCTGCAATGATGATGATGATGTTTTTTTGACCAAAAATGCAATAAATAAATAAACAATACAATTTTAAATGCAAAAAGTGGAATTAAGAATCAAAAAATTATAATGTATAGTAAATGTACACATATTTTATGATACTTACCATTTTTCTATTCTTTGAAAAGTAAGTTCAAAAGAACAGCATTTATTTAAAATACAAATATAAAAAATGTCTTTACTGTCTCTTTTGATAAATGTTATTGCATCCTTACAGAATAACAACTTCTTCAAAAAAACTTGATGACCCAACCCTCTGAATGTTAGTGTAAATGGATATATATTTTGATAAATTAAAATAAATAAATACTTGAAGAATGGCCACTAACCAGTACATGGTACCAATATATCTGTATCCCATTCACTCAAATACTTATGGTGAGATGCTCTTATAAGGATTGCTAGGAATGAGTCAGTAATAATCACGCCAGCATTAGCACACAATGTTTACTAAAAGAGCATCCAAGAGTCGAATGATGTTTGAAACGTACCTTTTGATTGTCCTTCCAGGCTCATTGTTGTACACCTGGTGGCGCTGTCTGAACTCAACACATCCACACCCTGCAAAAAAAAAACTGAAGCATTGTTATGATTGTAAAATGCATGGAAAATCTGATTCCCAACACAGATCTGCCTAACAGGCTACAACATGCTTAGGAGACTCGAACACATCTAATATTGCATAATTCTTCTGCCCGGTGGATTTTAATAACATTTATCACCGGTTTGTAACCAAAAAACAGAAAAGAAAAAAACTTCCCATGACTTCAGAAAGCCTAGTTCTGTCTCTCAGGCTGTGAAGTTACAGCAGGACTTGCTAGATGTCCTCAAACAAATAGGTGTAATATGAAAAAAAAATTTCCCCCATGTAGCAATCCCCAAAAGTGTGCAGTTTGGCAGCTGCTCTTAATGTTGCTCGACATGTGAGTCGTTTCAGTGAGTTCTCACACATTCTCAGGCAGTTTTTCCCAAGTCAGCAACAGTTTACTCACAAAAAAAGTGTTATATGTCATTCCCCATTATATTCGCAATGCTTCAGGATAAGATTTACCTTCAGATTATGAGCGGAAACATATAACAAGGGTTTTTTTCCCTAGTTTGTTCGACTTAACAGTTGAAGTGACTCGTGTTGAACAACCTGTGAACAAGTGCCTCAGGTGTCAGTCCCCACATGTACACGTCTGAGTCTCTCACACACACAAACACGTCTCCCTCCCTGTGGGAACAGCAGCCCGAGAAAGGGCAGTCTGCCAGCTGGCTAGGAGACATGCTTTTGAGGCTGAGGATGTTTTGTTTTTTTGGTCTGGAGTCTGGACTGTTTCTCTCAGCAGTCTCAGGGGACGCTCCTGGCACTGAGCTCCAGTGCTCTGGCTCCTGACGCTCACTCACAGCTCCTCTGGTCTTCACTGACATCTAGTGGACACCGACGACTCACACAATATCAAATCCTGCTCTTTACTCTACAAGGCTGATAATAAGCCAAGCTATTAATCTTTGATTAAAGGAATACTATGGAAGTAAAATAAATAAATAATCATGTGTGTGTGTGTGTGTGTGTGTGTGTGTGTGTGTATATATACAATATAGGTATGTGTGTGTGTGTCTGTGTGTGTAATGAACCTTTCACTATTCAAAGACTGCTTAGGAGGGTACTTGTTCTCTAGTCTAGTACACACACAATAAAAAAAAAAGTGTGTGCAAATATTTTTTTGTGGAAACAGTGATACATTATTTGATGAAAACAATGTTCAATTAACAGCATTTATTTGAAATAGAACATTTTTGCAACATTATAAAATGTCTTTACTGTCACTTTTGATCAATATAATGTATCCTTGCTATATAAATATATAATATATATATATATATATTACTATATATATATATATATATATATATATATATATATATATATATATATATATATATAAACACACATACACACACATTACATTTTTATCCAAAGTGACTTACAAATGAGGACAATGGAAGCAATCAAAATCAACAAACGAGCAATGATATATAAGTGCTATAACAAGTCTCAGTTAGCTTAAACGCAGTACACGTAGCAAGGGCTTTTAAATAATAGAATAAATAAAAAGAAAACAGATAGAATAGAAAAAGAATAGAGCAAGCTAGCGTTAGAGGTATTTTGCTTTTGTTAATTGTATAATAAATTAAAAGAAAACAGATAGAATACAAAAAGATTAGAAAGCTAGTTAGATTTTTTTTTTTCTTAAGAATAGAATTAGAATAGTGAGTGCTAAATTTAGAGGGTCAAATAAAGATGGAAGAGATGTGTTTTAAGCCGATTCTTGAAGATGGCTAAGGACTCAGCTGCTCGGATTGAGTTGGGCAGGTCATTCCACCAGGAGGGAACATTTAATTTAAAAGTCTGTGAAAGTGACTTTGTGCTTCTTTGGGATGGCACAATCAAGCAATGTTCACTTGCAGAATGCAAGCTTCTAGAGGGCACATAAGTCTGAAGTAATGAATTTAGGTAAAGGGGTGGCGAGCCATTGGTAGTTTTGTAGGCAAACATCAATGCTTTGAATTTTATGCGAGTAGCTATTGGTAGCCAGTGGAAATTGATAAACAGAGGTGTGACGTGTATTCTTTTCGGCTCATTAAAAATTAATCTTGCTGCCGCGTTCTGGATTAATTGTAAAGGTTTGATAGAACTGGCTGGAAGACCTGCCAAGAGAGCATTGCAATAGTCTAGCCTGGACAGAACAAGAGCTTGAACAAGAAGTTGTGGAGCATGTTCCGAAAGAAAGGGCCTGATCTTCTTAATGTTGAATAAAGCAAATCTGCAGGACCGGACAGTTTTAGCAATGTGGACTGAGAAAGTCAGCTGATCATCAATCATAACTCCAAGGTTTCTGGCTGTTTTTGAAGGATTTATGGTTGATGTGGCTAACTTGATGGTGAAACTGTGATGAAACGATGAGTTACTGGAACCACAAGCAGTTCTGTCTTGGCAAGGTCGAGTTGAAGGTGATGGTCCTTCATCCAGCAAGAAATGTCTGTTAGACAAGCTGAGATGCGAGCAGCTACCGTCGGATCATCAGGATGGAATGAGAGGTAGAGCTGAGTGTCATCAGCATAGCAGTGATATAAAAAGCCATGTTTCTGAATGACAGAACCTAATAATGCCATGTAAACAGAGAAGAGAAGTGGTCCAAGAACTGAGCCCTGAGGCACCCCAGTAGTTAGATGTTGTGAATTGGACACCTCACCTCTCCAAGATACTTTGAAGAACCTTTCTGATAGGTAAGACTCAAACCACTGGAGTGCAGTTCCTGAGATGTCCTTTGTCAGTAGGGCTGACAGGAGGATCTGGTGGTTAACCGTGTCAAAAGCAGAGGACAGATCAAACAAGATAAGTATGTATATATACAGTACAGGTCAAAAGTTTGGAAACATTACTATTTTTAATGTTTTTGAAAGAAGTTTCTTCTGCTCATCAAGCCTGCATTTATTTGATCAAAAATACAGAAAAAAAAATGTAATATTGTGAAATATTATACAATTTAAAATAATTGTTTTTTAAATTTATTATACTTTTAAATTATCATTTATTTCTGTGATGCAAAGCTGGATTTTTAGGATCATTATCACATGATCCTTTAGAAATCATTCTTATATGATGATTCATTATCAAAGTTGGAAACAGTTCTGCTGCTTAATATTTTTTCAGAACATGTGATACTTTTTTAGGATACTTTGATGTTAAAAAAAAAAAAAAAAAAAAAAAAAAAAGCTATGTTTTTAAAATATAAATATTTTGTAATAACAATATACACTACTGGTCAGTAATTTGGGGTCAGTAATTTTTTTTCTTTCTTTTTTTAAAATAAAATCAATACTTTTATTCAGCAAGGATGTGTTAAATTGATAAAAAGTGATAGTAAAAAAATATATTATTAGAATATATATTATTAGAATTTTTTATTTTTATTTTGAATAAAATGCAGTTCTTTTTAACCTTTTATTCATCAAATACATTAGACAGCAGAACTGTTTCCAACACTCATAATAAATCAGAATATTAGAATGATTTCTAAATGATCATGTGATAGACTGGATGTTACATGTGACACTGAAGGCTGGAGTAATGATGCTGAAAATTCAGCTTTGCAACACAGGAATAAATTATTTTTATAAAGTATATTCAAATAGAAAACTATTATTTTAAGTTGTAATAATATTTCACAATATTACTGTTTTTTCTGTATTTTTGATCAAATAAATGCAGGCTTGATGAGCAGAAGAGACTTGTATTTTACTGACCCAAACTGGTTTCCACAAAGATATTAAGCAGCACAAAATGTTTTACCAATGATAATGATCAGAAATGTTTCTTGAACAGTAAATCAGCATATTAGAATGATTTCTGGAGGATCATGTGACACTCAAGACTGGAGTAATGATGCTGAAAATTAAACTTTACCTCACAGCATTAAATTAGATTTGACAATATATTACAATAGAAAACAGTTATTTTAAATTGCAATCATTTTTCACAATATTACTGTTCTAACAGCATTTTTGATCAAATAAATGCAGCCTCGGTGAGCAAAAATATAAAAAAAAAAAAAAACATTTAAAAATATCTGAATTACAATTTTCACCTATGAAAATGTCAAAATATAAAAACAAAAAAATGACAACACAAAATGTAAAATAATTATATTCAATTTAGGTAATATAACATTAAACTTAAATGACTTTGGGTAAGAATAAAATTACTAATCAAATCAGAAGTACTCTTTCACTTTCACATAAACTTCAAACAAAAAGACGTCATTTCAATACTTTGAAAGGAGAACAGTCAATGCACTCTAAAAAAGAAAAAAGAAAAAAGAAAAAAGAAAAAAGAAAAAAGAAAAAAGAAAAAAGAAAAAAGAGAGAGAGAGACATTTGCTCGGGTTTGTCGATCACGCAGCATCACAAAATGTGAACTTCAGCACTGAGGTGGCGGCTAATGTCAGCGTGCTAGCATGAAAACATGAACGTACATAAACAAATGACAACTACTGGAGGTAAAAACAAGACATTATATTTACATGTTCTGACTGAGTCACTGTCAGGTGTGAACATTCAACTTACTTAAATACTGTTAAAGTCAACCACCGAGGAACCTGTCTGCTGGATTATCCTTCCACAGATATATCCGGGCGGAACCATTAGATTCGGGAATGTTTATTTTAGACCTCTGACGACGTGACACGCGAATATTCTCGCGAGTTCTGTCACCATAATTATGCGAGCTAAAATTAAATATGAAAATTCACAACACTAAGATTCTAGCGTGATTAAATGACAAATCAGTAGCAGCAATCAGAAAGAGTTTTAAAGAAATCTACGTAACAATAAGATTTACATTTTTAGAAAAAGTACATTTTAAATTTACTTAAACTTTAGTTGATTTTCTGACCTTTATTTACTTATTAAGCCTTAAAATGACTTAAAAATTATTACAACATAAAAAAAAAGTTTTATATCATTTTTGTTGTTGTTGTTGTTCCAAATCTTCATTCGTTTGACTGAATCCATGAACAAATCAGAATCTTTTTTTATTTAAAAGTTCCGAGTTCCTGGATTAAATCACTGATCTATAATATAGAAGGTTATCAGTGGAATAAATCATATTCCCACCTTGGAAAATATACAAAATATATGCCAATTTAATAGTTATATAAAAATGATTTTTTATATTAAGATATATATTTATAAGATAAAACAAATATGAAATTTGTAGATAAATAGACAGATGAATAAATAAAATAAATAAATAGTATTCGGACTGTATCACGTGATTAGCATCACGTGACGAGCGAGTGCGTCAGAGCACGGAAGTTGTCATAAAGAGCTAAAAAGAGCTGCAGAGAGTGGCGCTGATGTTATAACTTGAAAGTAACCCCCTGTGCTCGCTTTTAGAGCGCCGAGCTGCGAGTGCTCTTCGGATCCGAAGCTGAGTCCTCCCGCGGTTTGAGCTCGGAGCTGAAGCGGCGTCATGGAGTGGTTTGGAGGCGGCGTGCTTCGACCTGAACAGGAGCGAGAGGAAAACACGCCCTGCGCGCGCACACACGAGGTGCCTCGCGGAGTTTATTTACATCGCCAAGCCTTCTGGTTGTGCTTTAAATCTATGTGAGGTTGTGTTTAAACTCGAAGCCGCGCGGAAATGCACTGTAAAGCTAGTAAGTAAGGTCAGATGCTGCGGTGAAACTTCACCGCAGGATGAGTAAGAGAAAGCCCGCATCTTAAAAGTGAGCAATCAAACTGCTGCACGGGCTCAACATGCTGTTTAGGTGGACAGACAGCTCCTGGTCTCTTAGGTGTGACTGAGGGGTGTTGTGTGGGTCTGACTCATGCTGACAGGCTTGTTCTGACAGCTGAGGCTAATCAGTGCTGTATTATTAGATCCATGCACATTCACTGCTGAGTCTGGTGCATCACAGTGATGTTTTTATCTGTGTAGTAACTACATTGCTTTATAGTAAGTCAACGACTGCATACTCTTGAGATCTGAAAAGTCTCAAACAGCTTGAACCTTTTTTTTGCATGCTAAATCAAACTTTTATTTTATTTTTTTCAATATATAAAAATGTGTCATTTTAATTAGATCCTTTTCTGAGCAAAAACTGTCAACATGTCAACGACTATAAAATATTTTGGCCTATATTTTTTATTTTTGTTAGGTTAGGTTAGGAAACGTTATTAGTACTAGAATTTAATCTTGTCAGTGAGGTTGCAAAGGGGCCGGAAACTCCATGGGAACTTGATGTGAGGAATTTAGGAAATGTTCAAAGTTGGAAGTTTACTTTACCAGGGATTTATAAGAATTAGGCTAATGGGAAATTTATAGAAACTGTCATATAGCCTACAAACATAAATATAAACATTTTGTTTGGTCATAAGCTGACATGCATGCAAACTACCGTAATACAAATTTAAAAAATTTAATTTTTGGAATTTTTTGGAACCTGTAATTTTTTTCAGAATTCGTTGATGAATAAATACTTATAAAGAACAGCATTTATTCAAAACAGAAATCTTTTCTAACAGTAATAAGTCTTTACTATCACTTATTTGTCAATTTAACATATCCTTGCTGAATAAAAGTATACATTTCTTTAAAAGAAAGAAAAAAAATTACTGACCCCAAACTTTTGAACGGTAGTGTATTGTTAAAAAATATTTAAATTTTGAATAATTGCTGTTCTTTTTTTTTTTTTTTTTTTTTAATGTTTTATTCATCAAAAAATCCTTGTTTGATGTTTTTTTATTTTTTTTATTTTTTTATGTTTTTTTTGTGAAATATTTTTGAAAAAGTGTTTGTTAGTTTTAAACATGTATGTATGTGATATTTAGGTAATTTACTCGAAAACTCATTAAGATGGATATTTTGACATCATTTTGTGTTCAGGATTCCAGAAATGATCTGATCATGTTATGGAGGAATGCACAGTGCATGTAGGGGGTGTATGCAGTAAACACTGTGTTGTGTGCATGTGATTGAGGAATGTGCCGGGTAGAAATTCAACTGAAATCTGGTTGTTGTAACCTGATTATGCGGCAAGATTTTTTTTTCAGCTACTTTTTAAGTTCCCTGTTCCTGCAATTTTGCAAATTCCCAGTTAATTCCCATATATTCCCGTTCAATCCTGGAATTTTGAACCCTACTTGTCAATCATATTTCGAACAAGAATCATTAAAAAGACTCTATTTAAGGATCACAGTGCACTTCCAAAAACAAATTCATTGTCATTTTTAATCTTTCCCAGTCTTTGTCACTATCCTTCACTATCCTGTTTTTTCTGTATTTTTGATCAAATAAATGCAGGCTTGATGAGCAGAAGAAACTTCTTTCAAAAACATTAAAAATAGTAATGTTTCCAAACTTTTGGTCTGTACTATATATATATATATATATATATATATATATATATATATATATATATATATATCTATATATATTCTTCAATGTTTAAATTCAGCGCGACTAGTGTCACTGTCATTGAAGACCAAATCTGTTACAAAACTAACTGTAATGATTTGTGAGCGTTATCTCTCTGTGTCCCATCACAGCCCAGTGCGGAGAGCATGGCGTCCCTGTGCCTGAGTCAGCAGCGCTGTGTGAAGGCCTCGATCGCGTCGCAGTGGCAGCTGGCCGAGGCACAGAACCAGCTCTGTGGTTTGGAGCTGCACAGCTCAGAGTCTGTGGAGCAGGAGCGCGCCCGAACCCTGGCCTCCTCCGCAGAGCTCTCTCAGACCGAGCAGGAGTGGAGACATAAAGAGACCATGCTGGGACGGAGCCCCACTCTGTGCCCGGAGGCCAGCCGAGATGTGTTTGACAAGGTATCTCATATCAGCACTCTAGAAAAGTCTTTCAGTGTTCATCTTATTCATATCTCTGTGTTGCAAGATACAGTCCACTGTGACCGTTATCACTAAAAATAAAACGCACAGCAGCATTTCCCCATAGATTGTGGTTTCCACTAATTCGTTTTCAACAATGAAAATAATAAGAAACATTATTAATAATTAAGTGGCAATAATAATTCAGAATATTAGACTGATTTCTGAAGATCATGTGACACTGAAGACTGGAGTAATGATGCTGAAAATACAGCTTTACATCACAGGAATAAATGACATTTTACAATAGATTTACTTAGATAACAGTTATTTAAAATTGTAATAACATATCACAATATTACTATTTTTACTGTATTTTTGATTAAATAAATGCATTGCAGAGACTTACCGACCACAAACATTTGAACTGTACTATATTTTTAAAAATATAGTCTTCCACTCAGAAATTAGTTCTGAAACTAAGCTTAACCATGTGATAGTTGATTCTTGCAAACCACTAGCATTATGCTGAACATCCTGGCCACTCTTTTCATTATAATGAATGTGAATTATTCAGGATATTCAGCCTGAAATGACATTCCTGAACTATTCCCAAAAAAATGAAAAATAAATAAATAAACCCAGAAAGTTTTGGAAAAGTCATTGAAATTAATTTCACAGATCTCTGTATAATATAATTATGTTAATCAGGTCCTGAATTCCGGTGTGGGATTGCGCATAGTTTGCGTAGTTTTACTCATTCCCACAGCTTTGGAGTTTAAAATGAGGGAAATTCCTGCACAAGTTTGTTCAATATGGCATATAGATTAGATGAGGAAATAAATCCACACAGACTGAGTGATTCAGAGCCACTGCGTCTTCTCTCTTTCACTCTCTCAAAGTGGCTTCACATCAGCGCATCTGGTCTGCACGCTGCGATACGAGACATTCAATCGTGTTTCGGGACAGTAGACAGAACTGTCACTTGCCTAATCAGGTCATTGTTGCATCGTCACAAAAATTGTTCATTTGCACATCTTTTTTTGTTTTTTAAGTCTTTTTAAGCCTCGAGCGCTCCAAGGGCTTTCTGTGCGCTCACAGTCACATCCAAAGCGCGCGCACATAAAGCCGCCTGTCGAGTATCATATTGAGTTATTTTTCACAGTTTGTTGCACTTAAACATCCAAATATACCTGGCAAGTATCCTCATAAACACAGTCAGTTTGTCTTAAGTGAATGTAAACGGTTGAGAAAGAAAACGTGTATCAGTACATTGGGTCTTGTGACAGAAAAAGCTGTGCCGTCTGTCATTAATGTTAATCAAATAAAAGCCAGAAAATCACTCACTCACAATCTGTTTTTAATTTAGTTTATTCAATTTTTTATTTTATTTTTTGTACCTGAATACTACTGTTAGACCGAAACAGTTTCCAAACTGAAATTCAGGTCCTGAGTTTAACTGATAATATTGGTTAAACAAATCACAATATGATATGTTCCCTGCATGGAGTAACGTCTGGCGCAGTTGCAGCTTAGAACAAATAGAAAGCAAACAATTTATTTTCATTAACATATGCTATGATCAATTTGAATAGATTTTTATTGTTGTTGTAAAATAATGGAACGTTAGGACATGAATATTGTCTCAAAAGTCAGGAATTCATTAGTAAAAATGTGAAACCCTTCAGCTTTCTCAAAAGAGATAATCGCTGTTGAGCTTTCTTATAGAAACTATTAGCTCCACTATCCAGGGATTGCTCATGTGTCATACAAGTTACCAAAGCCATGTCCTCAGCATATTTCAGAAGTGTCATCCCATTGATATCACACTTCATTTAAGTGTATAAATTAAGAGCCGGGACAAAATGACTAGTACAGTGTTGTACCAGCTGTAATGCTCTCTCTCGTGGCCCATTTGTGGATTTACCACCATTTACCACCTTTTTTTTCTTTTTCTTCCTAGAGTATAATAAACAGTTCACAGTCTTGGCCTAATGAATCCGATCATGACAAGAGCATAAGCTTCATCCAGCGTAATGAAGAACTCCTGAAACATTTTGGTAAGTCATGGAGCTTGTTTGATTTGGATGTTTATTAATGGAGGCCGTTCATCTGAATGGAGGTTGTCCTCTCTGTTCTGTCTGGACAGGTATGTTGAGGAGGTGGGATGATAGTCAGCGCTTTCTAGCAGAGTACCACCATCTCATCTGTGAAGAAACGGCCAATTATCTGATCCTGTGGTGCTTCCGTCTGCAGGCAGAGCAGGTGAGCGCTCTTTCTGGCCACGTTCAAAATAACAAACTACCTGTACTGTTTCTGCAGTATGTACTGTGTCTCCACATGTCCTGCTACTGATCCTGATTGTCTGGATCTTCTGCAGAAAGAGGCCTTAATGGAGCAGGTGGCTCATCAGGCAGTCGTCATGCAGTTTATTCTGGAAATGGCCCGCAACTCTCAACAAGACCCACGAGGCTGTTTCCGTCAGTTCTTTCAGAAAGCCAAAGTAAGGCTCACATGCTACAGACATCACCTTTTCCCAGTGGTGTTTTACGCAAGATTAGGGCCGTCACAAATGCTCAATTCAGTTCGAGTACTCGATTATAAAATATAGGAAGTGGCACATTTTACAAACGAGAATCCATGAAAAAAATTATTATAGCATTTTCTGAGACTGCACGAAATATTAAAACCATTTTAAAATCATGAAAAAGCATAGTTCAATCGTGAATTCACAAAGGCTGTGATTTGATTAAATAATATACACACTGAATTTCAATGTTTTCATGTCCACATGTTCTTGTTCAGGAAACGACATCGGCTGTAGCATTTCTATCATAAAGAAGTGGCCAAATATTAAATATTAAGTGGACATTTGAGTAAAATACAAAGATTAGATTGCACTGTAAAGTGCAATCTTCAGGCCGTTGGCGCCCTCTGTAGGCAATCGATATAATACATGATGTACATAAGCTGATTATATTGTTTTTAATAATTTATACAACTGTTTTGTTCAATAAAACCATATGATTACGTGCTTTTGATATTTTATTTTAACCACTTATAATTGCCTGATATTATATATGTATTTTAAGTCATTTTAAAATCCATTGTTCGCTTAAGTCTATTTTTATTACCACAAAAAAAAAAAAATATTACTTGATTAATCATCAGAATAATCTACCGAAAATTGTCACTAACACTATTGTTAGTGAAAGTCCTACACTAGATATTACACATCTCTTACTGTGCATTTAGCCAGAGAGATTTTTCTAAATGTTTTTTGAAGGAATGCTCACCAAGGCTGCATTTATTTGCTCCAAAATACAATAAAGCCTGTGACCACTGGAGAGAGACGTGACATAACTGAGAGCCTGAGGCCAGGAAACAAGCGATATCGGCACAGATGAAGTTCATCTTCACGCATTCAACCATGTCATATGATAAACCTCATTCATATTTTTACTGAATGCATTTGGAATCAATTTGAATCTTGCTTTGCTTCTTTTTTTAAGCAGGGCAGGAGGGATACTTGGACGTCTTCCACACAGAACTCATCGCCTTTAAGCAGAGAGTTAAAGAGTATACCATGAAATCAAAAGGAGAAACCCCAAAGGATACAGTGCACCAAAACACACCACCAGGCTGTCGCCTCGACCCCAAGGAGGTGTTGGAGTCTTTGCCACCGGTACGAAAGAAAATCCAGTCTCTCAGTTTTCTGTGCTGTGATCAAGTCATTTTTATTTTGGTTGAAATCTGAATGAAGCAACCAAAGCACAGTGAATCAGGACATACTTCATGTTCGATGTACAGTAATGTAGAAATTGATTTTAAACCAATGAGATTTCACTGTGCATGGGACTTTGTAATGCACTTAATTGTGAATGAAAGAAATGTTGATCAGAAATACAGTAAAGACAGTAATATTACGAAATAGTTTTAGAAATTTAAAATAACTGTTTTCTATGTGAATATATTTTCAAATGTAATTTATTCATGTGATGAAAAAGCTGAATTTTCAGCATCATTACTTCAGTCTCCAATGTCACATGATCCTTCAGAAATCATTCTGATACGACGATTTGCTACTCAAGAAACATTTGTTTATCAATTATGAAAACGGTTGTACTGCTTAATATATTTGTAGAAACTGTAAAAAATTTCTTCTTTAATTAGAAAGTTTATTTATTTTCTGACTGAAAACATATTTACTGTTACTTTTGATCAGTGTCCTTGCTAAATAAAAGTGTAAATTTTACTTTTAAATGGTAGTGTAGCCAGTAACAAAATCTAAAATGAGTCAAATGTTGATTTTGCAGGACCTGAAGGCATGCATCCAAATGCAAGATATGCAGATTCTTCAGAAGGTGCTGAGCAGCATGAACCCGCAGGTAACGCTGGAGCTTTATGCTGTAAAACATCAGCACTTCATAACTTTACCATTCTCATTCAGGTTCTCATTTGTCTTGATTTCTGTTCCTTAAGGACTGTTTTTGTACTTTTGTGGATTTATTAGTCGTGTTGTGGTGCTGCTGTTAAAGTAGTACAGGGTTCCATCTAAATCAAATTTTATAAATCTAACTTTCTTTTCAATAATTTGGAATAAGAAATTTAAGCTTTAGTAAGCATGCAGCATTGTCTGAGGTGTAACCATAACATTATGGCATGTTTGAGGGGGTTCATTTAGGGGTTAAGCACATTTTTCAGGTTCTTGAACACTTCCTCCATCACTTTCGCTTGTCACCACAGAGAGCTCATGCTCTGAACCTGACACAGACGAGCTGAATGAGAGCCAAAGGACACAGGAAGAATTGCGTAACAGCTTTAATCTGCATTCATCAGAATCCCTCCTCCAGCCCTGCAGATCTGCATAAGGGAGGATGTGCAGATTATAATGTTCACCCAAATATTAAAATTGTCATTTATTCACCCTCATATCGTTCCAAACTTGCATGACTCATTTTCTTCTGTAAAGCACCAAATGAGATGTTTTGTAGAATGTTAATGCTGCTCTTTTCCATATAATGAAACTAAATGGGTCTTTAAAGCTTCAAAATAAAAAATAAAAAACGCACCATGGAAGTCGTCTATACGAATCCCTAAATTACCATTCAGAAGACTGGGGTCACTTAAGTCTTAAAATCTTATTTTAGATTTTAGATGTTTAATTCACTTAAGGTGCATTAAATTTATCAAAAGTGGCATTTATAATGTTAAGAGATTTCTGTTTGAAATGATTTCTCTATTGAACTTTTAATTCAATAAAAGTTAGCAATTAAAAAAGTGTATTAAAAGTTTTCACAACAACTTTGAACTGCACAGTTATTTTCAACATCATAAAAATAAATGTTGCTTGCTTGAGCATTATCATATTAGAAGGATTTCTGAATGATCATGTGACACTGAAGACTGGAGTTATGATGCTGAAAATTCAGCATTGATCACAGAAATAAATTACATTTTAATATATATTACAATAGAAAACAGATTTTAAATTGTAATAATATTTCACAATATTATTGTCTGTACTTTTGAGTAAATAAATGCAACCTTGGTGAGCAGAATTTAATAAATATTACCAACAATGTAACTGAGGAAAAACCTAAGAAAACATTAAAATTGTTTATTAATTTATAATTTGAAATGTGATTTTGGTCACATTCCCTTTCATCGTATGAAAAAAGAGCAGCATCAGCATTCTTCAGAGTTTCTTCTTTTGTGTTTTCTATGTGAGAACGAAACTCACACAGTTTTGGACTAATGTGACTGAGTAAATGGTGGCAGAATTAAAATTTTTGGGTGAACTATATGCATTTTTGATCAGTATTCTGTTAAGTATGCAGCTCACTTCCTGTTCCTCATACTGATCTCTGGGCTGCATG
The DNA here is from genome assembly GCF_018340385.1 of Cyprinus carpio. Lineage (NCBI taxonomy): Eukaryota > Metazoa > Chordata > Actinopteri > Cypriniformes > Cyprinidae > Cyprinus > Cyprinus carpio. Next base: position 3,622,304 of record NC_056581.1, on the reverse strand, counting down.
TGTCTTTTCCTGTTATTTATTAATATCCTCTTTCTGGCTCATAACAGGTGGCAGAATACCACGTGAAGCGCTGTTTGGAGGCAGGACTTTGGACGAATATACCACGAGCCTCCAAAGAAGAGAGTTCAGAAACGGACGAGTGGAGAATGATGGAGAGCTAGCAGACGAAACCTCACTAGGAAAACAGCTTTGGGTCGCAGGACAGGAAAAACAAGGGCTGTGCTCAGAGACTTTTATTTTGTATCCGTGCCTGAATGTGTGCTGCACTTTATATTTGTTTAAAAGAGAAAGTATTTTAAAAGAGGTAGGGAACTGTATTTTGAGGCACTTATATTTTTGTGCACATTTTGTTACACGTGTGTTGCTAACTTTTTCTTCTGTTTTATCATTTCAAAAAAAGTTTAGGAAGGTGGTACATGCAGTAGTGGAAAGAAAAACTTCATAGTCATCTTTTTTTCCCCATAAATTGGTCAAGCTTTTGTCTCATGTTTTTTTTTTTTGTTGTTGTTTTTTTTTTCATATCTCCACCTTTGGATTTTTAATCTACAACGTCCACTGAACATTCAGACTCCAGCTGCTATCAGGGAACTGTTTCATGTGTCGTCTGAGCATGCACACGGCAGATAACAGTCAGCTTCCTGCAGACAGACAACAAGGCGAAGCAGGATCTCCCATTCTGCTATCTTCACGATGGAAACAAGACCTTTGCAAAAAGTAAATTGTAGGTCCAGTAGTATGGCATGAAAGCCAGCAATATAGTGTTGTTACCTACAATTATAATGAAAGAGATTCACATTCACTATCACAATGAAAACAGGGTGCTAGATGCATTGGGCTTTTGTGTTTGATATGATGTCAAAAGCAACACATAGCATACATTTAAGGGATATTTCACCCAAAAATCATTATTTCTCAATCTCATGTTATTGCAATTCTGTGTGACTTTATTTATTTCTTATGTTTAACACAAAAATGTTTTACTCGTACAGTAACAGTCAGTGGTGTCCAATCAGTGTTGTTTTGGACGCCATTGACTTTCATTATATGGTCAAAAACAAGAAACATTCTTCTAAATATCTCTTCTTGCATTTTCCACGGAAGAAAGAAAGTCATACATGTTTGTGACAGCATTAGTGCGAGTAAATGATGAGTTTTCATTTTTTGGTGAACTATCCCTACAAATAAGACTTTGAAGAAATGCCATTTTGCCTCTCCATTAAACTGACTGAGATTAATTGCAGTAATTGCGTTGAAACCGCAGATGCTGTTTGTTTATCGCATCCGGCTAGTTTGCGTTGCTTGTACTGCACAAAGAACATGCGGCAAACCACGATTTGTGTAACATTAACAGAAGGCTGTGATGACATTGTGCAAGTCTTTACAATCAGATCAAAATCCTCAATTAAATCTTTAGACCCACAGTATCGCTGACTGCTTGAAATGTTTTATTTTGCAGTTCATTATTAATAAAATAACATCTTAGCATTTTATAAATGTGTTGGCTAGCTCTCTGTACTTGCAGGCAATAAACTGGCTCAAAACATACTGTTTTTGATTGACAAAGCAGGGCTGAAAGCATGAACGTAGGATCTAATGTATGATACATGATTTTTTGCATGTCCACTCAACAAAAGGGACATAAGGCATCGGTCATCAAATTTAATGATTAAATATTAAACTTAATATATGTGAAGGTGTTGTAAAAACACGAATGTGAGAGTGATTGAGAAAATATTGAATTGTTCTTAGAGATTACAAAAATATAATGTGAACAGTGTTATTATATATAAAATCTACAGCTGTTCATATGATTTACTACCAAAAGAAAAACTAGAAAGAGTCGAGCTTCACTGTGTTTATTGTTTCAAAGAACTTGAAGGAAGCTCATGACCTGCTTTCTGAAATGCCATGCATTTCACTTATTTTATCCATATTCAAGAGCAGGGTTTTCTGTCTCTACGATTTATACAGTAATTCGCAAACTACCATAAAATAAATGAATGAATGAACACTTCCGTTTGTGGCCTTCATAACCACAGTTTATCAAAACAAAAGGACTTCTGAAAACATTTTTCAGACTATAGATTTTCTTTCAATTTATTAATCATTGTAATGTGCCAGACTTTCTTAATTAAAAATACACTATTTTATATATGCAAAAAATAACTCTAGCATGGTTCATTCATATGATCTACAATCATCAGACTCATAATTAGTGTTTTTACTAATTAAGGCCACAGTGGTTTACAAAAAAAAATTATAATAAATTGTCAGAACATTCAAAAATCAGGTCTAAATCATAATTTTGCACTGCATTCATCTGGGAATTTTTTTAATTAACTATTTTCTTCTCTAGTATGCACAGATCTCAATAATATTAAAATGGTTAAAAATAAACAGGAATGTTTAGGAGATGCTGTGTCCACACTTTGCAGCCAAAAAAAATTGGGTTAAGAGTATGGTTTGGGCACCATATTATTAATTATTAATCTTAGCAATCTTAACTCTTTAAGCTAGTTTGTTTGCTTAAGATGGCAGCGCTAGAGCTCATGAGACTATCGTTTGATCATAAACCTTTAGTTTGGTGCTAACATTCTCACAATGGCATACAAGCAGATGGTGACACCAAAGGCTTCGGCGAATACAGTAGACTGCTTAAGGCCACAGAGGTGTATTGTGCTCGAGTCCAACAGTGTACTTCAGTCCTCAAGGTGGTTCTGCAATCACGCTTTTCCCACAGCCTGCTGGTTTCCTGGGATTTTCCTGGTCAGGAAGGCATGAATGTGAGGCCATATCTTGTTGGTTTCAGTTCCTGAGAAGGTCTCCAATACTCCTTTACTCCTGTTAGAAGTAGAAGTAAGGAGATTATCATATGTAATGGTTCAAATACCTCAGTATTCATATTAATTAACACTATCAGTCCAGCTTAATGGAATCATTCTTCATCATCAATATCCCAAAATCTCACATAAATGATTTTCTTCCTTTGAACCGGACATTGGAGAACCAGTGACAATTGATGTAACTCAGGGTTTCATGAGTTTTCAGCTTTTTTAATAGCTTCTTGCTTCACAGTAAAACTCCGTCTCTGCTTGTGTTGTGAATTTAACATGTATTTTGGATTGCAGCTTGCACTTGGGTTCATTTTATTTACACAACTTCCAGCATTTTTGCGGACAGATATTTACAGCATTTCAGCAGTATTTCACCAAAATAAAAGCTCCAGTCCAGGAACTTAAATGCTAAAAGGGTTTGAATGTTTTAAAAGTGAAGAATTTTAAAACAGAAATATTAGCATTGTAACTAGTGTAAATAAAATTATAATTAGAATCAACTATTGATTTTTTATGGTACAGTATAATTGTAATTTACAACAGTAATATAGTTGTCTTCATTTTTATAACTAGTTAAAACTATTATTATTACTGTTTTAACTAATTATAAAATGATTATTATTATTAATATTAACATTATTCTTCAACTTGATTGAATGATAAAAAAAGTGCTTTAAAGCTTTAAAAATGCTATTTTTTTCAGCTACAAAATCAAATTAAAACACTTACGAATAAAGTATTAGATATATTGGTAACACTTTATAATAAGTATACGCTAGTAAAATACTTTCAAATGATTAACAAACTATTAGTTTATAGTTAATTCATAGTTTATAAACTGTAGTTAATACATTAATAGACTTCATACAAATAGTGAGTTCTTTATTTACTGTCACTGTGCTTTAAACCAACATTTATTGGACATTACTTTGAGCTCATATTCACTGTACCTTAAAATGTTTACATATACATATATATATATATATATATATACATATATATATATATATATATATATATATATATATATATATACACACACACACACAGACAGACACACTGTGTGTAAAAGGTAAAGGTTGGTTTAAAACACTTAATTAATTAAAGATATGTTCCCAATTTTGTGAGCTAACCTTAAGTGAGAACTATTTATGCCTAGTAAGTTGTTAACAAAGCATTATCTAATGCTATCTTTACATGCATTTAATTATTAACTGATTTATTTATTTATTTGCTAACTGTCATCAGAGATTAATGCAAATGTGTCATTTAAATTACTGAAATATTAAGTTATTAATACTTAGTACTTCATAAATATTTTACGTCTAAAGGGGTTCAGCTGACAAAAAAAGTTTGGGAAGCCATGATGTAGTGACATTAAACCTGGTGCACATATTTAGATGCTCCATAATTTAATATGCAATTTAAGGAAGATTAAAAAAAAAGAAAAAAAATGTCTCTCGTGCATAACCACACTCATACGGCTTCAAAAGACTTGAAATATTGTGAACAAGATTTCTGGACTATGTTTATGTTACTTCTGTGGTTCTTTTGTCTTTTTCTGGAGCTCAGCAGCCTCACTTTCATTGAATGGAAAAGAGCAGCATGAACATTCTACTAAATATCCTTTTTGCTTCCACATAAGAAAGAAATCCATCCGGACCTAGAATCACCTGAGTGTGAGAGCACGACAGAATAATCCCCTAAACATCTTCAGCTGTGTGTGTTACTGAATTCTTTTATTCAACATAAATCATAAAGAAAACAGCTGTAAAGCTGCTCTGAAGTGCTGTGGTTTCTGTGCAGCACCTGTAATACTCTAGAACGGGTTGTGTCTGTCTCTCATAGTCCTTGAGTCTCCTGGACACAATTTCGGGACTGTCATCGTCTCTCTGGACCAGCGGTTCTCCTGTGACATCATCAAGACCCTGTGCACAACACAGACCACTGATTATAAGCACACATGACATCACCACAAACACCTGACGTCACTTAAACGCTAAAACTTTCAAATTAAAGCTACTGTATCTTAGGAATTTCTGTATTGAAAGCATCAACAATCTTTGGCGGATGCTGATAAATCCCAGAGCTAAGCGGAGGGGACCTTCAGGCGCACAGGTTAGTGTTGACATAAGCTTTGGAGCTGTATTTGAGCAACACTGACAAGCATGGTTTCACACCGGCCTAGTGCTGTATTAGTTTAACACACACAACTGCTGTCTTGAGGTTTATTATTTAAAATGTTTGCAAAGATGACCAAACTATAAAAATTAGGAAACTGCTTTGTGTCGCAAAAACCTACTTTTGCAAACTCACAGGCTTTGTGGCAGTAGACAAAAGAAAATCTCATATTCTTGAATATATCTCAGAAAATTTCTCTTTGTTCAGTTTTACTTTCTATAAAGCTCTGTAGTCTTAGAAGATAAAAAATCATTTTAAGTGCAGCAAGAAATATTTAAGCGACATTTTTCTGTCCTTGTGATTCATCTTTTCTCTGACAGTGTTTGATGAATGGACAGGACCTCCATGTCTTCCTCTGCCTGCTCCAGTTTTATTGAATGGATGAGAGCAAAGTCCCATAAAAAAATCAAATAAAATAAAAAGCTACTTAAGTGTACTTAGAGTTTCTTTGAAGTGTAAAAAATGACTGTTTGTTCACACACTAATAACATCAAATTACAAGTTTTCTTTTGATGTACATTTTAGATGATTATGTTTTAATCATTTTTGTTGTTCTTTATTAAAGAAGTACATTTATTGTGATGTGTTGGCTAACATACTAAATCACATTTTACTTGATTTAAAAATGTATTTGTTGTCTGTTATTTAATATTACATGAAAAGTTAATACATTTTAAACTTATGAAATTGCAACTTGTTTAATGACATTAAAGTATACTTTAGTTTTCCATAAATGCTTGTCAGTACATTCAGCAGTTCACTTTATCCACATTTCAAAGAAATAATGGAATAATATATAAAGATGTACTTAAGCTCATTTTAGGTTTGATTAAGTGTCCCAAAACATTATATTCTTCACAAAATTTTAAAGTACATACGTTTTTATAACAAATGCTCTTTTTCACATTTTTAGGCATTCAGGGTGAATTCACTTCCATTTCAGCACAAAAACCAATAACTAATAACTAAACAATTACTAGCTAAACAATACAGTTTAACCAGGCCAACGTCAATGTTAGTCTTTTTAGTGCAAACGCACCTCCTTTATGCAAAATAGGCTAAATATGTATTATGCCTTATTCACAAAACTCAACACTATTTACCTGATGCTGTTAACATTGCACTATTATTACCTGCAGAAAACAGCCATGTTTTCTTTGAAAATTGCATTTTTTGCAGCACAGTTTTTGCACTGTAGCGTTTTCACATGAACAGGAGTGTTCAACTTCCTGTTTCTATTGTTTAATTATCAACAGTTTCCTGAAGTGCTGCTAAATGGGATTGTGAAGATCTCAACAGCAGCATGAGGGAATGATCTAGAATATGAAAAGACCAGAGGACTCACTGGTTTCTTAGGCGGGTTGAAGTCTATATTATAGACCCTGCCGCTGGGAAGGTGCACCCAGCGAGACGTCAGACGCTCGCGGATCGTCTGGAAAGGCACGTCCAGGTTTATAACAGAGTCCACATCGTACACGCTGTCCAGGGCCTCGGCCTGAGCCACAGTCCGAGGAAACCCTGCCGGGACAGGGCGAGCACATTTAAACTGCACATTTCATGGGTAACATATGCGGCGAGCGGGGTGAGAGTTACCGTCCAGCAGCCAGCTGCTCTGCTCCAGACCCCTCAGACTGGACAGGATGAGACGAGAGATGACATCATCGGGAACCAGCTGACCCTGATCGATACACGACTTCATCAGGAGACCCAAATCTGCCCAGGTGCAGGAGAGTTATTACTGTTTTACTATATTTAAAAACATTAAAAAGTCTTACCAACTATTTTTTATAATATTTTAGTTTTTTTTACAGTTCGCTTAAATAGCCTTGCAATGGACAATATCATTTTTCAAAGTTTAGATAATTAATGTATACCAATTAATATTAGCTTTAACTAATTATTGCAACAAAATGTACACAAACTATTCAACAAATAGTTTTGGATTAAGCGGTTCTTGAAATATAAATTCAAATGCCAAAAATGTGCTTAATTTCGATCAAAGATGACTATTCTGTCATCATTTCCTCACCCTCTTGGCGTTTCTTTCTTCTGTGGAACACAAAAGAAGATATTTTGAGAAATGCCTCGATGTGTTTCGTCACTGTTTGTTCACCAGCATTATTAAAAACATTTTCTTTTGTGTTGTACAGAAGTCTTGCACTTTTTGATGACATGAATGTGACGAAATGGTGACAGGATTTAAATTTTGGGTACAGTACGGTGCATGACACTCAAATTTAAATATTTCTCTCCTGCAACTCTATATCTGGCTAAATGGTAATGTAGTCATTTCTTGGTGTATGTGGGTCAGTCTGACTGAGACTGTAGGTAGAACTGCACACCAGATAATAACTGATGATGCTGCATACATCACACACTGTCACAAAACCCTCAGACACACACAGCATCTGGCATCCATTAGGCACGTGTGTCTACTTCTACATAAACATCATTTACAGAGCTCAGATTAGAGAAGAAGCCTGCACTACTGTATAAATACACTCCAATCTTGCAAGCCTCTGAAGTGTGGAGCAAATTTTAATGCAATGTAGGCTTGGGCTTCAGTGTGATTTGTAGCCAAATCATTTGTAGTAAATTTCCCAAATCTCTTGTATGTTTTACGGAGCCCCGCACATAACATGCAAGGAAAAATGAATAAATTGTGCGCAATAGTAAATCGAGGGAACGCAATAGTAATCGTGTGCACGTTTTAGTACATTGAGGGAACGAATTAGTAAATCGTGCACACGATTTAGCCTACTATTTTTTATTTTTCCTGCATGTCATGTGGGGGGCTCCGTAATGTTTAGTATGCAAGGCGCATTCTCTGGAGAAACGCGTCGCCTTTAAAAATTAAGATGAATAAACCCTGTTAAAGTACAAATCTTTGACAATATCATATTGTCTACAAGTAAAAAAATATATTTTTATTATGAATCAATGTTATTTATGAATAAAGCCTGAAAGAGTGGGCTATGAGAAGACTGTGCTGGGGCGGTCTTACCTGTCTTCGTCTCGATAATGGCCCGCAGCGTGTCTCCGCTGGAGAGATGTTTCAGTCCGAAACTCTGCGCTATCCGACGGGACACGGTCCCCTTCCCCGAGCCCGGGGCCCCCGTGATCACCGCACGGAACACGGTCTGCAGACCCATGCTCCTGTTCGACTGAAGATGCACCCTTAAGTGGCTATTTGTGAATGTGGAGTCAAATAAACACTTCCTCTTCACAGCATCCCTCCGACAACTGCAGTCCCATCAAATCTAGGGATGCGGAGTCAACACGACAAAACGTGACTCCAGGTTTATTCCCAGATTAAGCCCGTCCTTTCCTAATGCACGCGGACCCGCCCATATCACAGGAAGTGCTTTAAAGCTCAAGTGGGCGTGTGTGGACTCTTACAGTAGTGCACACTACAATATTGATATTACTACATGCATCTCTTAGAGAGGTTTTCAACCTTTTAAGATAAATGCAGGGAGCAGTAGACCTGGAGACCAACAAAAGCTAGATTTTCTTCCTAAAACTTTAGTTGAAACTAACATTTATACAATGCTTATGTCAATATTTCATTGTTAAAAATTCACTTTAATACATTTTAAGGGCACTTGGAACCCTTAGAAGTCTTTAAAAAATAAAAAAATAAATACAAATTATTAGGTGAAAAAAATGTATTTAAAAATGTAAGCCTCATTTACTTAAGATTCAATATTAATGCAATAAATGGTTTACTAAAACGAAAACTATAAACATATTTTATTTAGTTAAAACATTTGAAATAAAGCTGAAAGTTTTAGAAAATAAATAATAATAATTTATTCATTTATTAAAAATGGATTTTAAAATATTATGATTAAATAATAATTTAATGAAATATTATTTAAAAACATTAATTGAAATAAAGCTGAAATTAAAAAAAAATATGAAAAAGTAAGAAAAATATAGAAAAATATAGAAAAATTTTAAATGTTAAACTGAAATAACATTTACTAAATTTACTAACTCAAATTCCTATAAAAACTAAAGCTGAACAATAACTAAAACTGATATAAAAATAAATGTATAATATTTAATATTTAAAAGAACAGAAACTAATAAAAATGACAAAAGCATATAATAAAATTTCTTTATATATATATATATATATATATATATATATATATATATATATATATATATATTTATATATATATATATATATATATTTTTAATATATATATATATATATATAAACTATAATATATATAATATATAATACTAAAATAACACTGTTTCATAAGTAAATGCTGAGAAATACAAATATACTTATTTAGTGAATCTGTTTATAAATACCGATTCTTGGTATTATTACTTTATTGAAATTAATGGTGATATGTGTAAGTGAACCTAATGGGAAAACTGAACTGAACAGAATGCTGCTCAATTATTATGTAATGTGGTTATGTAACATGTAAGCTGGTAAGGATAGGTCTTCTCTAACAGGCTTTGGAGACAGAAACGTTATCTCAGCTTGATTAAATCAGCATCAAATGTAGTGGGCTGCTGCGTTTCATCTAAATTTGATTGACATTTTTTTCGTGGTGATTTGTGCAGATGTTCCCATCCCAGTCAGAGCCCGCTCATCCCCCAACACTTGACTGAATCATTGTTTATCAGCCAGCAAATGATTGACAGGAGGGGGTCTTTTGGTAAGATAAAGGAGATAAGAATGGAGTCTTGTTCTCTGCTGAAGATCTCTAGGACAACAGCTCCTTCAACACAATGAGACAAAGACAGGATTTGGAAACCCTATGTAGATGTTAATGCTCAGTAGTGTTTAAGGATGTGGGATAGGACAATGATGCTGTTGTTTATAAAGTGAATAGATGAAACTAGAAATATATAAGGCGTGATTCACACTTTCACACAATTTAGAGTTTTTATTTATTGTATAAGTTATAGGTTATACTTTCCCACGGTTTGGTTATGCTGTGGAAGCGCGCCCCCTTGTGACCAAAATAGCAGAGTAAACATTAAACCAGCAAACCAAAAGTTACTAGTCACTTATTTCACGTATTTTATGGCATATGATTTAAAATAAATATTATGTGGAGAATGCATTATATGTTTGTGTGTCTGTGTGCCTGAATGCTTGGATGTATATTCATCATAACATATGTTCATTATAAAATTATTATATTTATATATTTTTTTCCATCTGAACATAGATGCTTTATAACAGGCCTACAACAGCTTTTTGTCTGTGTTTTGTAACCAAACAGTGTTTTTCATTGAGCTGTACAGTAGTCTCTAAAATCGTAGAGATATTAGCCTGCCCAACACACACACACACACACACACACACACCCATACACACACACTAACTTTTGAAAAAAGACCTGAACACTATCTTATATTGCAGGTGCTGATGAACGTGATGCAGGACGATGAGAACGCTGTTATATGCCCCTGAATTCAAGATAAGATGACAAAAGGTCCTGTAAGGGTTTTGTCTTATATATGATATATTTTCAAATGTCAAAAGTGCTATTTTACCGAATATCTGCATGATTGCAAAATGTGAAATTGATTTTATACAGTTTATTAAACAGGAAGTTAATATTATGTTTAGACACAATATTATCAACATTGTCAGGTTTTGCTCAAAATAGGAACAAAAATAGTCCACATTTTGAATGAATCGAGTGAACCAATAATTCAGTAACTCATTCCTAAAGACGCTTCTGAATGAATCAGCAGTTCGAACGAATCGGTTGAATGAATGACTGAATGACTGTCACACTTATTATGACAAGTGACTTAACGCCTGTAGCCTTAAAGGTTTGTATGTAATAAATTAATTCTATGTTGAATCAAAGTATTTGTTTAAGCTACAGCACTCTATACAGTACAGAATGTGTAAAAGCAGCTTTACACTATCAAACAGGAAAACAATGTGTCGATAATGCAGAAGGACAATAGTAAACAGTCAAGACTTCAGTTAAAGTCAGTTCATTATCGATTCAGTGATGACATTCAGGGCTTTATAAGTAATTAGCAAGATTTTAAAATGTATTCGTTGTTCAATAGAGAGCCAGTGCAGTGTTGACAGAACCGGGCTAATATGCTCATAGTTCCTGGTTCTAGTAAGAGCTCTAGCAGCTGCGTTTCAGACCAGCTGGAGTTTGTTTATTAAGTGTGCAGAGCAACCATCCAATAAAGCATTACAATAATCTTACCTTGAGGTCATGAACGCGTGAATTAATTTGACATTGAGAGCATAGGTCATAGTTTAGACATATTTTAAAGATGGAAAAATGTGGTTTTAGAAAATGCTAGAAATGTGGCTTTCAGAGGAAGGATTGCTATCAAATTGCACACCCAGGTTAACTGATGATGAAGAATTGACAGAGCAGCCATCAAGTGTTAGACAGTGTTTTAGGTTATTACATTCAGATGTTTTCGATCTGATAATTAACGCCTCTGTTTTTACAAGTCATCCCCTGTTAAAAAAACCCCCAACATATGCTGGTTAGGTATGTTTTGAAGCATAGCTGCTGGTTTAAACTGGTCTTTAGCTGGTCATGAGTTGGTTTAAGCTGGTCCTGAGCATGAGCTAGTTGCTTAGGACCAGCGCATGACCAGCTTAAACCAGTTTAAACCAGCTCAAACCAGCAGTCATGCTTCAAAACATACCTAACCAGCATATGCTGGTTTTTTTTCAACAGGATCCTGTTTTTTATATCAGCTATTCTGATAGTTTTACGAATTGGTATGTTTTTTCGGGCCGCGAAGAAATAGAGTTGACTCTCATCGGCAAACAGTGAAAGCTAACACCATGTTTCCTGATGATATCTGTCCAGCGTAACATGTCAAGTGTGAAAAGCAACTGAGCGTGGTACTCCATACTGCACTTGTGATTGATATGATACCTCATTATTCACTGCTACGACCTGATGACAGTCAGGTAGGCTAACTATGACTTGAACCATGCCAAAGCAATTCCACTAATGCCAACATTATTTTCTAGTCTATCCAAAAGAATGTTGTGGCTAATAGTGTGAAATGCAGTGCTAAGATCCAGTAGCACTAAGAGAGAAATACAACCACGATCAGATGATGAGAACAGTCTCAGTCTAAATCCTGACCGGAAATCCTCACAGACACATTTGTGTCTCTAAGAAGGAACATAGATGAGAGGATACTGCCTTTTTTAGTGTCTTTGACAGAAAAGGGAGATTTGAGATCGATCTGTAATTAGTAGGGGGTCTGTCTTACAATAAGGCTTATGAGCATCTGACTTGTGATTCTAACATTTAACAGAACTTTTTTTAAGTGAACTGAAATTAAATTATATAATATAATATTTTACATATAATATAATATTTTTAATAGACCTGTTTTTTTTGTTTTGCTTTTATTGTTAATGTTTTTTATGAAGTTTGACATACTGAATTAGCACAAAAATATATTTGTTCAAACCAAATATATATATATATATATATATATATATATATATATATATATATATATATATATATATATATATATTCAGACATGAGAAATAATTGAAAAAAAAAATAATACTAAATATTACATGGAGAATATATATATATATATATATATTTAAACACACACACACATATATTCAATATATACTGCATCTCCACAGTTCATCCACAAGGTGGCAAACTCTAATCTAATTTATTAGAGCTGAGCGCGCAACCTGGAAAAGATAAACATTATTAGACTATTTACCGTCACAAGGATGATTGGTCATAAGGTTAATGGTTAACGTAACTGCATAAGGTTAAAGTTTAAGGCTGCTAAACAAAAGCCGGATGTTCCTCATCCCTCATAAGGTGTGTCTTATTATAAGGATTATGAATATCTGACTTGATAAGGCTGATCACATGCTCCAGAGTCAACACACTCAGTTGGAACTTACACATAATATACCAAAAATTATTCGAGTTAGAAGACTGAAAATAATTTAAAATCTAACATTTAATTAAAAAACATCACTCTGAATCGATTATAACATTTTTTATTATTATTAATCCAGGTACTTCTATTTTTTATTTTAATTGATAGTTATTCATGGATGACATCATCTTTAGACTGAAACCTGCTGTGATGTCTATCTATTGTTTTGCTATTTTGCAATCTCCCGTTGACAGTGTTCCTGTCCCGTCTTTTGTTTTTAACACTTGCCAAGCTCTTGTGTCCTGGTAATGATGTCATCACAACCTTTATCCTTTCACAAGTGTCCATGACAGCATGTTTCCACTGACTCAGCCTGATGAAACTAATTCATCCTCAATCCTTATTATGAACTCCGCACCTAATGCTGAGAGAAGGTGAGCAAGAAATGAACGTGGAAGTACCTGACAGTTAAAGAGCTCTGATATAGAATGTTTCACAGAAACCAACTTCCTATTTGTTCTGTTCACGTGGAATTCAAAGGAAGACAATGAAGTCTTAGGTTTAGGTGACAAGCAGAAATATCAAGTGCATTCCAGAGGTTTTCCTTACTGCAATGAGATTAAACTAGTCAGCAAAGATACAGGACGTTCTGTTGCTTGAAAAAAGAGCAGTGGATTACTGAGTGTTAACTGTTTTGTGGAGCAATAGTGTTTGATTTGTTCGTCACTTCACACTTCATAAACTGTATTGATCAATAGGTTTTAAGGTAGTGCCAATTTAATTTTTTTTTTTTTTTTTTTTTTTTTTTTGTAAGGGATAGCAGAGTGCAGATGAAAATGAGGATGTGAGGGATAAACCTACAGACTTTACAATGGCATGCACTTTATAAAGTTCCTAAATCATATCGTATTCGACTTTGGTGATTTTGTCTACTGAAAATTTTCAGAAAGATTTTTTTTTTTTTAGCTCAACAAACGGTATGTTGATAAACCGCATTGCAATCCATTGAACGCACTTTACTTCTGTTCCATACAACCTTTTCTTTCTTGTCAAAAAATTAAACATGGCGCTAACATGACTAGTCTATTGGTCTGATTAGCCCCTACAAATTAATTAAAGAATGCATATTATATAAAAGCTTAATGTTTAATGGTATTAGATTTGTAGATTGCATTTAATAGATTGCACTTTCAAGATAACATTAGCAGTTGGCTTGTAAAAGCTGTGTTTTGTGCTTGTTCAGATGAACCAGTGCTTTTAAATGAATCAGTCGAGTGAATAATTCAGCGACTCACTCATTTTCGCCATCTACTGGCGTAATGATGCAACTGGCTGTTGTATAATGAAGTGTATTTGTTCACTACATAAATAAATCATCAGTTATAGCTTTCATTTTTATTATTTTTCATAATACATTTCCAGATATAGCCAGACTGATTTAGCAACTGTGTCAACTGTGAACTAGTCATGTTTGGTAGCATGTCATTGCAACTACAAGTTCCCAGTTCATTCTAGATGTTTTTTTGTTGTCTATTTTACTTCTAAAGCTCAGAGAAACTGGCAGCCCCATTGAAATATCCAAATGGGCAAATTTAAAAAGGCCTGAAATAGCCAGCTAAATGCATGTTTAAAATCGTATGAAGCTTTAATCTGTAATCTAAAATTTACATGCACACCAACAACAATTCTTGAGAAAACTGGCTTCCAAGCTGGTTGGTTCCCAAGCAAGCGTCAAATACATGTACCACAACGCTCTTCCAAAAGTACAGAGAATAATGCAGACTGCAGGCTATCTTTTTTTCTGAATAAAGCAATCAGCGAGGATCAGGAGAGCTTGGCGCGTGACATCAGTCGACTTTGTGAAACTTTCCTGCAATGCACGACTTCTGAGATGATAATTTGACAATTCAGTACATTCAGATACAGATACATACAGATATCATTATTATCAGCTATATTTATCATAATAGTTTCATAGCATGTTTATTTTTTATTCAGCGTACATAAAGTATAACATAATTTATTCAGTTAACATAAAAAAAGATCAGTGTATAGGCTAAATTATAATCTAAATTAGTAACTATACTGTAAATGATATAATTTCAGCATTCTTCATCATGTATGGCTATGTTTTGAACAAGAAATGTGCGTTTCATGAATACAGAGACAATACATAGTAAATAGTTTAAACAGAACAAATACAATGCAAGAAAAATTATATAATACAAATTAACATTTAGAATTAAATATTTTTTTTGATTATTCAAGGTATTAAAATGTATTAATTGCTATTAAATTACACAAATTATTTTTTGAATAAAAATAAAATAATTGGAGAAACAAGGCATACATTTCAGTATGTATATATGTGTATGTATTTATGTATTTATATATCAATGTACAATCTGTGTGGTTCATATGTTTACATTTATACAGTATTTTATTGTATCTGCTCATTTGCCTTGAACCCTTTGCATGATGGGACATGTGGATAGGTTTGGCAGTACAGAATCCTGATTACAAGTCAAGCAGTCACTGATGAAAAACTTAGGAAAATATCCAAGTCCCCGGAAATCTCCCTAAACTTCTAAAAATTAGGTTAAAAATGTGTTTAAAAGACATTGTCAGTTTCTGTTGTACGGCCCCTCAGCTTGAGGCCCATGACGGTTAGAGGCCCCGAGACACTGGCCCCATTGACCCGATCCATAATCCATCTTCACATGTAAATGCTGATATCAGCTGTCCAAAGTCCATACAGAAGAGATCACAGAGATTTTTTAGAGCCAGTTTGAACAATGATAGACACACTCTGACATGTTTATGCTGACAGAGTGTGGAGCGATTTCATGTGCATTATTATTATTAAAGGGAAAAATAAATCTACTTTAAGTGAGTGAGTGACGTGACATACAGCCAAGTATGGTGACCCATACTCAGAACTCGTGCTCTGCATTTAACCCATCCAAAGTGCACACACAGCAGTGAACACACACACACTGTGAACACACACCTGGAGCAGTGGGCAGCCATTTTTGCTGCGGCAACCGGGGAGCAGTTAGGGGTTCAGTGCCTTGCTCAAGGGCCCCTCAGTCGTGGTATTAGCCGGCCTGAGAATCAAACCCACATCCTTAGGGTTAGGAGTCAAACTCTCTAACCACTAGGCCACGACTTCCCCTTTATTGCATTGAAGTGCCTCAGTGCTGTTCATAATCGGGCTATAAAAACCTTTAATTCATTAATTTAATAATTCAGAGTTGTTTTGCATTGATTTTAAAAGACTTGTTCATGACCAATAACAAAAAGCTGACAAAACAGCTCTTATTTAAATAAATAAATAAATAAAATGGCACAACTTCATATATCATTATATGTTCCCCAGTTGATAACAGTAAGAATTATTTAAATATTAATAGCTACATGTTCAAATATGCAAATAAGGCATTATCTAGTTAGATATAAGCTATTTTAGTTGCCATGCAACCTTTCTCATTTTCATTTAGTTTAACTTGCTGTACTAAAATAACTAAAGCTGAAATAAAATTAATAAAACTATGAAGACACACACATATATATACTAATTATACTTTAAATTAAATTAAAATAAAATCTGAAAATATACAAATAACAACTGATTTCAAATATCAATAATAACACTGGTCAAGAGCCAGAAGAAAACCCCCCAAAAAAACACATTTTATTTGGCGCACTCCGGCAGACTCCACCCACCGCGGCCGCAGTTCATCTGCTCGGCCCCACCCGTCACGCGTCATTGGCACCCGCCCACTCACTTCAGGCATCTGAATGTGTGTGTGAGTGTGTGAGTGTGTGTGTTTGTGTGTGAGCGAGAGAGATCCTCCAGCATTAGGGCCGAACACTGAGAGGTGTCAGCGCATCCGGACACAGGACAGCCATGGCCCTGCTCGATCTCGCCCTGCAAGGCTTCTCCATCTTCGGCTTGCTCTTGTTCATCGTGCTCTGGCTCATGCACCTCGTGTCCATCATCTACGTGTAAGTGACTGCGGCATCACTGATTTGAGAGAAACCATGAAACGCGACGCCGATCGCGAGCTTGCAGCGTAGCTCGTTGATTGTAACGGGAGCGTTGTAGCGTGTCGCGGCGCGGTGCGTCGCTGCGTTCAGTGCAGAAGGGGTGTCTTGCTAACAGGAACACGGGTTTCCTCTTCGGCTCGGCGCGGTGTACGTTAACTGCTACCGCGTGGAAACATATTTATAAATATCTAAACGTTAATATCGCTAGCACGGCTGGCGGGGGATAAATTCATATTAATAAAACGTCAATCATACACACATTAGCCTCCGGCTAGTCTTACATTAATCTCGTTTCTTATCGCTAGCGATGATAGTTAGCATAGCTACTGCGCACTGTTCGTGTTATTTTATTCGTTACTTTACAAAGTCTAATGGGGTTTTCAGTCACTCGGGGGTTTAGTTTCTCAGGAGGCTTTTATTAATTGTCTGTGGTGAGAGTCAGAGCTTCTCCAGCTTCACTAGACACCCGGCTTTCATGGTTTAAATGCATATATTTATATTGTAATGGTTTTGTTTGGGTTAGTCGTGTTTAGAAAACCTGTCCTCACCAACACGGTTGTTTACCATTGATATAATCCACAGTTTTCTATGAAAATAACCAGTGTTGTTTATTGTTCATAACGTACCATCTCCCATTTTATTATCTAATATAAAAAACCTATTTTATCTGGGGGCATACATATTTTAACATCAGGCTATTTACTGATGCCGTTTAAAAATATGGGACATATATATATATAACCCAATTATAATGTAAAATGGCATCAATAACTTATATACAGTATTTAAAGACACTATAACTATAACTATATATATATATATTCAGTCAAGTGTGTCTGATCTTCTGACTGGTAGTGTATATCATATGATATTCAGGCTATGATGAACTGAACTTGGGAATTTCCTCCACCTGCAACAGTGTGTCATGTGAGTTGGCTTGGTTTCTGTCATGCTCTGATCCTACTACAGAATAACTTACACGCCGCATTCTGAAACCAGACTCATTCACTTTCTGCGTTCTGATCTGAGTCAGGCTGATCATGCATGCTTTTCTTGTTCGTGTCCGTCTTGCACAATTGTTTTCGGACATTTGCAAACTCCCAAATGATGTGTCCGTGTTCAGCCGCTAATGCAAAAATGCCCAGGGTTCTGGAGAAGGTCGCTGCAGGTCATACGACTCATACGTCTCGAGACGTCAGTTCCCTTTGTTATCATGTGTTACGAAATGCTTATGACATACTGTAATATTTATTTCCACTCTGCTCATGAGCTTTTGTGTTGGTGTTCATTTTTACTTTTAAACAAGCTCTGGGTTTGAAGATCTATTTTTAATGACGAAACAAGTCAGGTCAAGTTTTGAAGTCATCATGCACTCGTAAATGAACGTGGTTTCATTTAAAATCTTTGGAACCAAGAGGCTTCGCAAACATCTTGACTGAAAATCCACTTTGTTAAATTGATTCTAGTCTGAAAAGATGACTGGGACATGATGTGTTTTTATGCTTGATCATTGGCTGGTCATTCTGCTG
This sequence comes from Cyprinus carpio, assembly GCF_018340385.1. NCBI lineage: Eukaryota > Metazoa > Chordata > Actinopteri > Cypriniformes > Cyprinidae > Cyprinus > Cyprinus carpio. Next base: position 3,603,808 of record NC_056581.1, on the reverse strand, counting down.
GTGCTGTCCACCACTCGGAGGTCATCCACTCTGATCTGGTGTGAGACAGGAATGAAAGGACTGAATTCCCTGACCAGGTTGTACCCTGAAGTCAACTGCTTTCTTTGTAACAGATAGTAGTTCACTTGTTGACTGGCGTTATGTTGCTCCTTGGGCCCTGATGATATATTTTTGTGAGTGGACAATGGTCTGTTATTAGTATATGTTTAGAGTCAAAGGTATTTTAATGGACTTACTTTGAAAACCACAAGGAATGTGTTTGCAACCCTTTTTTGACACCTGAAGCGTCCACAGAAAGTAAATAAAAAGGAGTCTTTTATATTACGTTTTTTTATATTGTTTATCTGGTTGGGTGATTGTTCAGCGGCAGTGTCAGACAGATGTTTAGATGAAGAAATACAGGTTGGGTGATGTAACCGAGAGGATCTTTGAGTCCCGAGTACACCTAGTTTCAGTAGTGAGGTGTGAGGATGGTGTGATGCCCTTCCTTTGGGAACCTCACCCAAGTGGAGTCCTTCCTCGTGTGCCGTGTTTCCTGTTCCTTGGCTCTGATGTTACTCCTGTGGTATGTGACATTTGACCCAGTGTGATGGGATGTGTTTAGTAAAATTTCTTTATGTAATCCTTCCTCTTTGCATAAAGTCGGGAAGTTGTGCATATCTTCATGGCTTCATGTAGGATTGCCACAAAGAGAAAGTACTGATAGTTGGGACTGATTGACGGGAACAGATAAGTTCACTTTTACAGAAGGTTTTAACTAGATTTTCACTTATTGGCTCACAACAGCCCTATATGAGTCATTTTGAAGCAGAGGTACGACCACATTGGAGAACGATTGGATGAAATTGTCTGTTGTCAATAGTGATGTATGAAGTACAGACCAAACCAAACAACAAGCAAATCTTTTACGAAATTGAGCTCCGTCCACGGCACTCCTTCATGAGCTCGACAGTTTTCAGAGATAGAAGTGTGACGCTGTATCTGTCTTTCATAAATCTGATAAAGCTAAAGACTGTTTGGAGATATGACTCAAGATGAACATGATGTTATGTCCTCTTTAAAGCAAACTGAAGAAGTATAGCTGGTGCATACTGAGCACTAGCATAGGAACATTTATCACGCTGTACTTTAGAAATGTGCCTCCCACATACAAATGTCATTTATAGAGGAAATAATGCTTTATTTTAAAAGCTGTGTTTCCGCCTTGGGGCATCCGTATACCATGAATAATCAAAGGAAGTGAATTCCTGATGGTTCATTAAGATTTATTCATTGTTATTTCAGGAATGTAGTCTTTGAGCACTGGGTAGTGGTGTTGCTTCCCAGTCAACTAATGCTGTGAGGCGGTGAGATGAGGCCGTGTTTCCCCCCATATTTAATAGAGCGTGAGAGAGGCAGACACCTCCAGCAGAACTGATGAAGTGCTGCTGTAAACACATGTGCAGGGCTGAGTGAATGAGAGGCCTTTCCTTCACTAACATATATTACATATGATTTTGTAGGTCATCAAGAGAGGGCTAGTCATTGTTTGCCTTTTTACAACTTTATTGATGGAAATTAAAGAGAGAAGAGGGTGGGATGGGATCAGGGAATGTGGGTGATGAACATTTAGGTATTGTATTTTTCAGCATTGATCGTTTAAATATATGATCAATACTGATTATTGTGTTAAAGGGTTTGGTAACCGATAATATAACAAAAATAATAAAAAATAAATTAAAATAAAAAACAGCAACAAAAATAATGATTAGTAACTGTTTTTTTTTTAAGCTACGTTTCACTATTTTCAACATTCATATCAACAATTCCCCTAGTTGCAGTCGCATGGAAAATTTGAAAATCGGTCGTAAATCAGCCGTTTCCGTCCACTTATTCACCATGTTAAAATAAAAAATAATGAATATCGCCAAACAAAACAAATGATCGTCAATACATTCTAAATAAAAGCCTACGCTTTTCCAGAGCTAAATACTGTAAAAAAAATAATATATATTGGACATAATTATTCATAACCACCTATTTTACAGAAAACTTTTTTAAAACATTAAGTGCAAAAATATTGCTAGCTCTCACCTTGCGCTCATAGGTTTAGAATTAGAACACACCAAAAACTCAAAATGGATCCAAAAATATATGCATATGATCATAACTCCGCAAATAAATAAATTGTTGTCTATTTGGGACAGTGAAAAGGCAACTTAAAGCTAAGAACGCTATGCATTTCTCACTTAAGAGAAATATTTGCTAGTTAGGTATGAAAACAATACATCTAACAAGTTAGTTTCCCATTAAGCAAATGCCATTTATTTCTAAATAACAAATGAACCGATAACCGATTATGAAGAAAAGTTTGATTAGCTGTAACAGATATCGGTTAAAACGGTTATCGGTCTTTATAATTGACATGTCTATGTATAATACGACTTTATGCTTATTGTCTGAAATGTATTTGGACAACTGTTCTGTACACTGATTTTAATCAGTTAGTCAGGCAATCAGTAGATGGCCAAATATCTGTAGATTAATCAGCTTGGCCGATATATATCTCATCATTATGCACCAATGGAAATGGAAGTTTTAGCTCTCATTTTACTTTCTTTTTTTTTTAATGCTCAGTCTTGGCATTAGATGGAGCTTGACATGTTGTTTGAAATTCACAAGAACCAACAGTGATGTTTTGGCAGTCAAGATAGACTGCCAAGCTTATATCCCAGAATCAAACATGCTCAGACAGCTAAATCTTTCTTCCAGCTTTTAATGCCTACTGCTGTCTTGGAAGCTTCTGCGCTTTTTCTGTGGAGTGCTGGCAAGTTTGTCTGGAAAGACTCCAGACCCTTCAGACAGGAACCGATAGGAATTGCACAAGCAGAGTTCCTGAGAAGCAGAGGGTGCTGGAATTGCTGATCAATTCGCCCAATTTTAAAATGCATCTATAAACATTAACGAGGTTCATTTGGCATTACCTGAGCATTGTGCCATCAAAACAAGACATAACGTGAACACGAACAGTTCTCAGAAATAGTTTGAATTTAAGAGGGGCTTTAAAGGGTTTTGTGACATCCAGGAATGTTCTGATTTGATTTCTGTCCTGAAACTGAGCCAAAGAGGTGATGGCAACATCATAAATATAATAAAAGACAGCCACCTGACCCCATAGGCTATGAGAGACTTCCTTCTTTAATCAAAGTATAACAAGTGTGAACTGACATATCTTTAATAATGAAACTGCAATGACTTGGGAAGCTAAACCAGTTTGATCACCTGCCTTGTTGCAGTACATAGATGAACTTTCGGCTGCCAGTCAAACTGCAAACAAACAGTTGATCACTGTTTAAAATAATACGCCGTCCCACTGCATGCTTGTGTGCTGCAGCCTTCATTTGGTTACTGCAGGATGCTTGCAAATAGAGTCACCAGGATTTGTCTCAATGTGTGCAACATAGACCTGGTTCTTGTGTCTTGTAGTGTAATTCGCTTTGATTTTTTTTAAATTGCATCACAGTGTTTCTCTCTGTAAAGGATTGCAAGGATTAATTCTGATCATAAATGCACAGGAATTGTTTTTAGATGTATTTGCTAGTGCCAAAGTTGGCCACATCCCATTGTCCCAAGGATAACAAAAACCTCCTCTGAAATTCACCATCCTGCACAAAGAAAGCAACACAACATCCTGCACACAACATGTTTTACCCTGTGGACACCTGAAATGCACTTACAACTTTTGAAATGCACTTATAAAAGTAATGCATTACAATAGTGAGTTACTTTAAAAAAAAAAGTAACAAATTGCTTTACTTAGTTACTTTTTATGGAAACTAATGTTACGTTGCATTTGTGTTACTTTTTCTGTTGTGATGTTTTTTTTTTGTTTTTTCTGATCTGGCCTGGGCTCATTTTTTTCTGGTTTTGCTTATTAGTATCATGGTTGAATTGGATCATCAAAGGTCGGCATTAAAGACATTATGGGGTAAAATACATAAAGGATTAACATTTTTAAATATTGCAGGTTTGCGTCATGTTCTGAATTTGCATTTGCACTGTCTTTATTCATTTTGTGGAATACTAAATCTGTTTTTGTGCTAGTGAGATGAGTAAATGCATGTTCACATGTAGTCTAGAACTACTGTACAGTAACCTCAACATGGGCTATCAGTCAGTAAATGGGAAAACAAAGTAACTCCGATATTTTCTTGTAAATTAAAAAGTTACTCTGCTAGTTACTTGAAAAAAGTAATCCGTTTGCGTAACTTGCGTTACTTGTGATGTGTAACCCCCAACACTGAAATGCACAGTTTAATATAAAAACATTCCTTCTCTCTCTTTTCAGCCGTCTGCATCTCAACAAGAAGACCACAGAAAAGGTGCCGTACAGCAAACTGGCTGGTGTGTCGCTGCTGAAGCCCCTCAAGGGTGTGGACCCCAATCTCATAAACAACCTGGAGACATTCTTTGAGCTGGACTATCCCAAGGTACCATCCTCTAATCTCTTTGGCCCTTTTGTTGCTCGTGCTGCTGTTTCAAGTTGCTGACAGTCATGTTCACGTCATGTTGTTATTATTATATACATTTACTGTTATGTGTTTGAAAAACCCTTAAGTACAAACCTTCAGGGCGTAACTCATGCTGACCTTTATTTGCTACGGACAGAAATGATGGCTAAAATTGTGAGGTGTGCTATTATCTTCCATGCAATCAAACTTAGTTCTTTTGGGTAGACAAATTTAAGTAGTTAAATATTTCCATTAAGTCTCGTACTTCAGTTTGCTTTTAAGAGATTGTGTCAAAACATGTGACTCATTTTCAACCACACTTTTTGATTTAGCTGGATGATACTTGTACACTATTGCTCACATGTGTACCATTCTTCTTTTCTTAAGCATTTACCAGTTTTCACATTTGTGCTTTTACATCCTGTCAAAACCACTGACATGTCCTTTCATGAGGTCTGCGTGGTATTTTGACCTTTTAAGGACTTTTGCAATGGCTTTCTGTCTCTTGTTGAAACACAATCTGAGTAGTCTGATTTTGTGTTTTAACAGTTCATGTAGTTTGATTGAGTCTTTCCATTGTTGAACTTGCAACTCAAGTATGTTTCAGGGAAATGTTATGGTAAAAATGTATGTATATAAATATCATAATATTTACAAATATACACTGAAAAAAATTATAAACGCAACACTTTTGTTTTTGCCCCCATTTTTCATGAGCTGAACTCAAAGATCTGTGACTTTTTCTATGTATACAAAAGGCCTATTTCTCTCAAATATTGTTCACAAATCTGTCTAAATCTGTGTTAGTGAGCACTTCTTCTTTGCCGAGATAATCCAGCCACCTCACAGGTGTGGCATATCAAGATGCTGATTAGATACCATGATTATAGCACAGGTGTGCCTTAGGCTGGCTAAAATAAAAGGCCACTCTAAAATGTGCAGTTTTACTACACAGCACAATGCCACAGATGTTGCAAGTTTTGAGGGAGCCTGCAAAGGAGAAGTGTCCTGGAATAAATTCCAGGAATTTATTCAACTGAAAAACACAAAATGCAAAAATGTAGGAGCATTTTGAAATCAACTTGTGCTTTATGAAATTAAACTTCTATTATATATCTATTTAATATAATATGTCTGTTATATGCAGCAATAAACAACATATAAACTAGAGCTGCACGATTCTGGATAAATTGATATATATATATATATATATATATATATATATGGATAAATTGAGAATCATGTTGGAGATCACGGTTATCTCACAATTCTGAAGAAAAAAAGATTAGAAAACTAAACAAAATAACAATTTACTAGTGGTTGTAACACAGAAATAATGATGTGTGGTTGAAAAGACTGTTTGCGTTGCTCTTTCTTGATCAGCAGCAGCATGAATGATTCATTAACATGGGTAGCGACAAAACGTGCTTCTCACGCTCCACGGACACTCGTGATGTCAAACAGTCGTAATAGACATAGCTGAATCATTGTCTTTCAGGAATAAGATTGCGTGTGTGTTTGAATTGAGATTGCGATCTTTAAACGATTAATTGTGCAGCTCTAATGTATACTGCAAATTGTTTTGCGAGGATATCGTCATGTCATCGTACCACGAGATCTCATCACATCCCTAATAGATAATATGTATATTTCACAACTTTTGCAACACTATGTGTGTTCATTTGTTAGGTGGTAAATGTGTAACTTCCTGTGGTTAGCCCATCAAGTGCTGGGGGGATCGTTGCACCCTGATGATGATGAAGATGCTGTGCAGGCGAGATGGCATTTGTCTGTTACACACAGCTGCTGTTTTGCCGCATTGGTGTCATTTATGCTTGGTTTTATGTTCTCTGCAGTTTGTTGCTTGTTACTAGAGTCAAGACAGCGTTGCTGGGATGTTTTAAAACAAAGAGGGTGAATTGTAGCAGGCCACCAACATAGAAAGCAGGATACAAAGATGAAACAAAACAAAACAAAATGTCCAGAAGTACCGCTGCTTTGTTTTTATGTAAATAAAGTTTATGTTCTCGGTTTACGACATTAAGGCACTGACTGGAGAGTTTTTATATTTGAATAGGTGTTCAAATTTTCCTAGCAAATGTATGCATCTGAAGGCCGTCCCAAATATTCAGGCCTGAGCATTTTGAAAGGTAAAACTGTACCTTAATGAGGTACATACAAAACATGTCCAGGTCACGTTAATATGACCATTTTTTGCATGAAGAGACTAAAGCCAACTTTTAGCATTTTGCCGTAATTTCAGGATCCCCACAAGTTTTCATCACTGTAATGACATTTTCATAATATGACAAATTTTCAGTGTTCAAAAGTTTGGGGTCGGTGCAATTGTGTAATGTTTTGGAAAGAAGTCTCTTAGGCTCACCAAGGCTGCATTTATTGGAAATACAGTAATATTGTGAAATAGTATTACAATTCAAAATAACTGTTTTCTATTAGAATATATTTTAAAATGTAATTTATTGCTGTGATCAAAGCTGAATTTTCAGCATCATTACTCCAGTCTTCAGTGTCACACGATCCTTCTAATTCTAATTCTAATACTTTGTATATATTTTTTTAGATTCTGCAATAAGCTTAAATTTCTTTCAGCAAAATATCACATTTATTTTTGTGGGAAATAAGACCTGGCTATGTTCTTCATGAGTTTCACCCCTCAGGATTTGCTAAAGGCGGCAACTGTTCAACAGTAATGAAGAGGTTAGGGCAGACGTGATGGAAACACGCAGGGTGCGTCCCCTGATAATACATACTCATCTTTGTTGCTGAGCACTGCCACCTTCTAATTACAGTGTTTGTATTTTGTGTCGTGACTTGAGCACAAAGCTTTTGATCAAATCACTGATGCTTTTCTAATGAGGAGCTTTTCCAGGTGTGGCTGCACTGCCAAATAACCCATTTACCGTTGGATGATTGTGCTCTGTTGTAAGCCATCTGTCAGAGCTCCTAAATTAAAAATGAAATTGATCTGGCATATAATATGCAATTCCACGACCTTCCCTGAACAGAAAGTCCAGTACCCTCAATCTCTTCTGATGGTATTATAGTTAAAAAAATAATAATAATTTGTTTGTATGAACTTGAATCTACACTGTAAAAAATTACTGTGAATTTAACGGTAAAAGACTGTAAAAATGATACAGTAAAAATCTGTTAAATGGTTTATGGTAAATTCCCCTACTATATATGGTGAAAAACTGTATTGGACATTACATGCAATTTTACCGTTTTTGGAAGTGAAAAAGACTAATTTACAGCGAATAACCGTATATTGACATTCCCAGAATTCCCTGCATTACATTTCAAATTTGATGTTTTATGGTTGAAATAACCATGTTTCTTCTTTGTTTTTTCTTATCACTTTTGTATATTAGGGTTGTGTGTTACACCTAATGTTGTTTAATGAATGTTTATTGCATTATTTCAGTTTCGTGTGTTACCATGATGGTGTTTAGTGTTTGTGTGAATGACACTGTGCACCTTCTATGTATGTTATTATTTAAAAGCTGCTTGTGATGGGCTTCGGTTCATCATGTGACTTTCTCACCACCACCTGCATTTCGTGGTTATCAGTGTACAAAACAGATTTCAGTACTTTAATAGGTTGGAGTAATATATTAACATTATATCAGTTAATGAAGTTACAGTATTTAACTGTAAATTTAAGTTAAAACTGTAAAACCTAAAATATTTCTACTGTGTTTTTTTTTTTTTTTTAAAGGTAAAATTCCAGCAACCACAACTGCCGTTTTTTTACCGTAAATTTTACAGATTTGTTTTTTACAGTGTAATCTATAGGCAGTCCAATATAACCATGACCTCCAGTTTATTCAGTGGCCTTGGTTCTGGGAATGTTTTTCTCATTCATTTTGTCAATGCATTTAAAAAAGTAATTATAAAGAAAATAAAGTATTCTAAACCAACTCTGAAATCACACATCTTTACCAAGTATTAAAATAAAATGAAGTTCGCTTAAAATGTTGTAGCTGAATCAGCTGGGTTTTTTGGGTCAGTTTTTAATGTATTTTCATTATACTTTTATTGTATTACAGTAAAAATGCTTTTTCTTTTTTTAAAAAACAGTAAAAAAAAAAAAAAAAAAAAAAAAAAAAAAAACTACAATAAATCATTGCACTTGGGGTTTCTGGGTCAGTTTGGGGGTCTTTTAAATGTGTTTTTATATCAGACCCTACAGTACTTCATACCATATTTATACCAATTATCTTTAGATAGCTAGTTTGCTGTGTGACTAGCTAACTTTTGCTTACGCAGCTTAGCTGGTCTGTGCTAGCCTGCAAAAACTCACCACGACCCTGCTTTCTCATTTCCATTTTACATGTGACTTCTCTGATTGGTGGATTACACTTTGGGATTATGGGTAGTGTAGTAATTCAGGAATTGAACAGTTAAAAAGGAAAGGTAAAATCCCACTGCTTTTTTTTTGCAAGAAAACACCCCTGTACAATAATGTATACCTATAAATCCAGTCATTACTTTCTCAATCAGTCCATTTCTGCATTGTTTTTATGTGACTAAAGGCAAAATCTAAGTGATGATTCATTGTTTCTTACGATCTACAGAATAATCTGTAGACTTTCACAATAAGTCATGAACGAATGAAGGTTAAGGTTTCTGAAGTTGTGTTGATGGTGGTGGATAAAGCCCTGCTGCTCTTCCTGTGCTCCGCTCAAGATTCGGGTCATGTGATGGGTGTGAAGCGAGATGACGGGGTACATTATTTCTGCAGTGGTGCATTCAGACAGTCTGCTCTGTTTTCCCACGCACATCTGTTTGAGCAGCACAGATGTTGATTCTTCCTCCAGCTGCTGCTCTTTGTTGGGTTGGAGAAGTGTTCCCCTCTTTAGGAGTGTACCTTGTGAAATTTCAAGTGAACAACAGGAGTGGAAGATCATTTAATAAAGCATCTTCTGTGAAGGAATCGGATCTAATCATCTAGATCTAGAAAATATCCATTTGACATCATGTAATCTCAACCAGATTCCAAACCAAGCAATTTCCCTGTCTGCACTGCACGTGAAGCTACTACTGACGTTTAGTTCTAGTCCCCTTGATCTGATTGGACAAGTGATGTTCCATTAACTTATTCCTTATCTGTGTTCCAGACAGTCTGTATGTTTCTCAGTGACACGCAATAATCGTTTCAGCTTTGACTCAGTTTGGAACTTTTTCCCTTATTTTAGCCAAAGTAGAATTGGGTAGCATAATATATCGTCACCATACTGATTATCAGCCCATATTTATTAATATTGCACAATGTTACATTTTTATTATATTTTTAGCATTGCCATACCATGAAAAATGTTTGGCTTATCAGCCTCAAAGTTTACAATTAAAAATCATCTAGTGGGATGCTGGCTTTATAAGTATTTTGTATTTTTATTTATTGTATTTTCTTTAATAGTATAGTAGATTTTAGGGTCGATACATCTGTTTGTAAAACTAAATATCTCTTCTCGACCACACAAGCCAGTTGTGCATCAACATTATTGGATGAGTTTTCTAGGTGGAAGTTTTCCCCAGTTCTTTAATTTAGGCCTCAATCAGATCAAATCAAGTTTAAATGCATCTTTAATTTCTCTTCAGAGACACTAAATTGCTTCCCTCTTTTAAGCAAATGGCATAAAGCTTTTGCCACCTGCAATTACAAGAGGAAGTCTCATTTTTGGCCAGTTGTAGCTTTATTAAAAATGCTTGATGTCCAAGTGAATAATTTCAAGGCTCTCAAATTCAAGTGCATGGGGAATGAAAAATAATGAATTGTTTTCAACAGCTATGCCAACAGCAAGAGTCTCTTATTACACAGCATGTTTATTCCTGACTTAGTTCCTGGGCATTGCAGGCATTCCATGGAACTGCAATTTGCATATTTATTTTTGACTTCTGTGGATGACGAATTTGTCAAGACTTTCACAGGGTTCGTATGGGTGCTTGAAATCCTTGAAAATGCTCGAATTTAAATGTGGTGCTTTCAAGGTTTGAAAAATGCTTGGATTTTGGATAAAGTGCTTGAAATGGCTTGAAAATGCAATTGCATTGGTTTCATAATTTGCGTTAATAATGAATCGTTTGCTTTTTAGATAAAATAAGCTTAAAAAATCAAAAAACACGATATGTCTTAATGTGACGATTAAACTTCAGAAAGCTATGATTTCGTTGAATAAACATTTCAGTCAAAATGCATCTCGGGTGTTTTTATGTGAATGTATCTCTGAAGGGAACTGCCTTCAGAAAAGTTTTGATGGCATTTTCCTTTCCTCTCTCATATGTATAATGTTTGATAAAGTAGTGTTTATTAGCGCAGCGCTGCTTTAGGTACAGCCGTTACTGGGGATACCGTATTATTTCTGCTGCTCCAAAAGCGCCGCCTGCTGGCAGAGAATGAATGTGCATTTTTCAATCAGCTCATCTGCTGGTTTTGTTCAGAACCATGCGAAAATCAACCCGTGTTTTTACGCAGCATAAACAGAGTTGTGAATGTGGATGGACAAAAAGCTGTGTGTGCTTTGAATTAAAATAATAGAATTTTGCTTTGGAGAGGGTGTAAGAACCCTGCTTTGAGTTTAATCCAGGAGATTGTATCTGTCAGAACATGTCAGCATCTCTAGGGCAGTTGTTTCTCTTTCAGCATGCGTTCATTCTTTTACGGTTCTTTTACTGTAGGTCAAGCACCCCCATCACTCTGTCTTGCCTATACAGGCTCAAAGTCAATGGTATTATGGAATTTTTTCACTAAAATAACCTTATTCAGTTTATGGGATTAAAATCCCATCATATGCCAAAACAAAATTCTAACAAAATTAACAAGTGATTATTGTTTGAATAACCACTCAGTTAATCAGTCTTATATATTTAATCTGCATTTTTGGTGCATTTTGCCATGTAAGGTATGGAAAGAATGATAATTTAGTGCTTGAGCTGCTAGTCTACTGCTAAAACATATGAAATAATCTGAAATTCTGTTGGTTAAATTTCATTGCATTTTTATGCAGCAGCAGCAATTTCATCAGATTGCCTCCAAGGTATGCTTGTATTAATAAACCAAATAATATATATATTTTTTTTTTTTACAGTGAATGCATAAAAATTAAGTGTCTGGGGAAAAAAAGTAGACTATGACAATTAAATTGATCAATTTTTTGTTACAAATATTTATTTTTATGTGTCATTTTAAACATTTTCTTGTATATTAGGCCCACTCAGAATCAGAATAAAGAACTGTAGATTTATTTATTCATTTAGTAAATTGGCCATTGATAGATATACAGTTCATCCTTTTGTTCATTAAATATTTTGGCTGGTTATGACTGTTTATGCTTTCTATTACCAATAGGAGTTTATTACTCTCAGTTCTGATTAACACACATATTACAGCACAGTTTGTTAATTTTTTTTTTTTTTTTTTTTGCATAAGTTATTGCAGGAGTCCACAGGTTGCATTGCAGTGGCCTGTCAAAATCAACTTCCAAGTGAATCTATGTTAACAAAGTGAATGTTAGCAGGAATGTTAAATGACGCACAAAACGCAGTGGAATGTGATCCCGATCTGGATGTCATGAGGGCCAGATGTTCAGCTGCTGAGAGCTGTTCAGACTTATCACATGTAAAATGTCTACCACACCCTCAACCAAGTAACAAACAGTGCTAAACATGCACCCTAAATCGTCATTTTAACTGTTTTTATGTTTGCCTGCTGATTTGTTCGGTTGTTTGGTTAACTTCTGATGAAATCATTTCCGGCTGTCATGCTTATGTGCTGATTGCAATCTGCTTTTACTTTTCCTCAAATAAACATAATTGAGTCCTATCCTGCACATCAGTGTGATTCAACATGCTTTAAGGACATTCAGGAACACGTTTTCACTAAAATGGCTCGTTAAAGTAAGAGCAACTTTTGTCGTTTGCCGAGCTGCACAGTTGATTTGAGCGGTGGTTTCATTTAGCATTTTTCAGTGTTTGTTTGGTCTCAGTGTTCTGTTGAAATGACAGACCTGATCCAAAGTAAATTGTTGTCTGGGATTTCACTCCCCGTTTGGCATCAGTTGAGCTTCAACTTCTTTTGAGAGCCGGAAATAATTGTTTTTTTTTTTGTTTGGTTGTAATTAAGTTTCCTGGAATAGATGCCCAGACCTCTAAATTCGTAATGCCAGGTGGGACATCAGCTCTGGGGTTTTAAAGTGAGGAACATTGATTATAACAGACAGTGGAGGTCATGAAAATGGGCGTCCTATCGTGTAATAAAATATCCTATCGTGACTTTTTTTCTACATTTTATTATGATTCTTTGTAATGTTGGTTTTAATATTTTGCAAGTTGTCTGAGCAGTACAGCCAAACTAATTTCCCTGTTTTAAAAATGAGGCCTTATAGCGTAACAAAATATACAATAAAAATGGATGCCAGATATTTAGGCCAAAGTGGGCCAAGATAAAAATCTTTGTCATTATTTTATCTTTGTTTTTAAAAAATAAGAACAAAGATACACATTACAAATTCACATAATATAGAAATAAAACAAACAGTGCTTTATTTTTCAGGTACAGTAGGTGTATTTAGCAGTAGCATTCAAGAAATTGAATGAACAAATATAAAAGTAAAACACTATATAGACTTTATAGACTATAGAAATTATAAATTGATTCTTATTAAAGGAACTGTCAGTCAACTTCTGTCGAGCAGTGAGTGATTTTTTTTTTCTCTCTCTCTGTGTTTTGTTGTTTTCTTAACATTTAAAGGGACAGTTCACCCATAAATGGCATCCCTTTAATGACTAGCGGCAGCATAGTATCCTACAATTAGTCTGCTGTCACTAAGAGCTCCACACATCTAATATTCAGACACAGCCTTTTTTCTCTCAACTGCTTACTTTCACTGAAGACACAACCAACTGTGTTTATATGTAAACTGTGTGTTTTTGAAAGTATTAGCACAATCAGACGCAAAAGATATCAGTAATAAGGCGCTGTTTGGCAGGATTTTTAGAGTTTGCATGCTTCAGGCGTATGCGCTCAGAAAAAGCACATGTCAGAACAGCAAAAGAATGAAATGTTTAACCGGCAAGACTTTAAAGCACATGCAAATAATGTACTTTTGTGATTGCGAATAAGTGCAGAGTCCCGTTAGTGTTAACTCTACCATTCTGTAGTTATTCTACCGCTGTATAGTTACTCTACAGTTATTTGTTTTGAATATATGTCACATTGTACGGTATATTGGGATGGAGGCGCCAGAACTGCAGCTGATAGAATGTGCGCTGTATTACGATACTACGATATTTCTTCAAAAGCTGATCATGGAGACATTTTAATCATCAACAATCGATAATCGTCATATTGCACACCTCTAGGCTATGTATTGGGGCCTTTATAAATGACATATTTTTTTTTCGTAGTTTTGTAGATCTTTCCCACTCTACTGGTTCTGTTTCATTTCTTCGTTCTTCTTCTATTGGATTGAATTACAGTCTTGTGCTACAGCGCCACACTGGTCAAACCGCGTTATTACAGCCATTATGTCATATGAGATCTAAGCACTGTTTGACAGCAAAAGTATTTGTCAGCTGTTTTTATGGTTGAAGTTGTTCAGCCATACTAACAAGCGCAAACTGTGATGATTTTGAATGTGTCGAGAGATATAGTATGAAACCCAAAAATATTTCTATAAAAAATCTCCTGTGCACAGTGTTACCCACACAGCCCTGTTTTCTAATGAAGACATATCTACTTTAAAAGTTCATTTTTTAAAATATAAATTAATTTAAATAAAATGTCAATTTTAAGGTGGAATGACAAATAAGAATCCAAGATAATAATAAAAAAGTCTCTAAAAAAAATTAGTATAAAATGCATGTGCCAATTGCATGTGTATTGGTTTCATGTCATTTTTATTAATTATATTTTTATATATATTATGTGTTATATTATTATATTTTTTAACATCTTAATCATTTTACTTGATAGTTATATAAAGCCATTTTTATTTAAACATTGAATGCATATAAGTTACAAGGTTTGGAGGTATTTTTTTAATGATTTTTTAAATTTTTTGCTGTTATTATTTAAAACTAAATAATAATAAAAAAAATTGACAAAACAGAATTTAATGTTATTTACAGTATATATTTTATATAATAATTAAACATTCCTAAACACAATCACTTCTATTTTGCTGTTTTCGACACAAATGTCACAAGATCGGAGATGTTGAACACTTGGATTTCCCCTTGCTTTCCACTTCACCTCTCTTTGACGCTAGGATTAATCTGTTATATTATTTCATAACCTCATGTTTGGTCTATGATGCTTCCTCATTCGGAAAGGGTTGATCTCAGCAGAGTTCATCAGAGGCGCTCCTGGTTCTTTGCACTGGATCTAAATTGGATGGCCTGCTCCCCAGACGTGTCTATAAATGATTGAATGAGAGCCTCCCACTCTTTCAGCAGAGCACTTTTACTCTGCTCGGGGTTACTGTCGCATACCCGCATCTCTGGACACACAGAAAAGACCCTTTGTCTTTCTGCTCCCGTGTCCCGCGCCATAGCCATGGCAACATGGTCACTATGGAGTATTATGAGGTGGCTGGAGGGGGACGGGTGTCTCTTGTCAGAGCGCAGGCCTGTTCTTTCTCACTTTGGCTCTGGTGTGACTCCAAGCCTCAAATAGCCTTCCCTGAAAGCCTTTATGTGGCCTGCCACACTTTCTCTGCCGCTCAGTTCAGTAGAGTACTGGAAGTTCAGTGTTGCAGGTCCGACGAAACGAGCGAGATCAATTGAGATTTTTTTTTTTATCAATTTTGATTATCTCTTTGATTTAGAGGACAAAATTTCTCAAATATTTTTCATATTTTAACTGCTTCACTGCATGTTATTCTTACCAAAAAAATGGTCAAACCACGTAAGGTTTTTATTTCATAAAAAAAAAAAAAAAAATAGTTTATTATTATTATAATGTCAAGATGGTTGTTGTATTCATGCCCCCCAAAAATAACAGAATGGATTAATTCAGAAATTAAAAATTCATGTTCATAAAAACATTCATCATATAAAAAGTGCTTTCGAGTTGTTGTATGTGCAATGAGAAGCATTTGTAACATCTGCACAATATGAGAACAGTGTACAGTGTAAATGATTTACACAAAAAAATGAATAATTATTATAATATTATTACATAATAAATATCATAATATTATATATGTTAATAACTATCCAATTTTTTCTAAAATGCTGTTTTGACTAAACGAAATGTACCTGCCATGAAGAAAAATGACTTTGAGATGAAGAAAAAACTATTTAGCATAATCCCACATTCTTCCTACTAATCTATTAATTGCACCCCAGCATGTCCAGATATTTGGCTGGAATATAGAGATACACAGTTTGTATCTCTACCACTTTTATGGATGTGGAAATGACTGCTATTATGATCAGCCAACCTCTTTGCTCTTTATGAAATGAATATATGAATGTTTTTCCATGATATAGCCCTCATTAACTGTATGCCAGACTCAGCAGGCACTATTTGTCAGTTTTGACCTCAACTTGTCTTCCTCACAATTATAAAGCGGTACAGAGCTTGTGCTGTACTGTGGGTAATTGAATAGCATCTTAGAAACAGCCAGCGTTTATGAACTGTGTGGTTCAGTTTATCTCATTCTCTAAATGTATTATTGTGAAATAATAACTTGATGACGTTCACTTTTACAAACAGACCAAGTTGCTCAAAATTGTTTCTGCCTTTTTCCACAGTATGAAATTCTGCTGTGTGTCCAAGACCATGACGATCCAGCTATCGATGTTTGTAAAAAGCTGCTGGGCAAATATCCAAATGTTGATGCCAGGTTATTTATAGGTAAGTATTTGATGATAATCGCTTTTTATGTGAAATGAAGGCAATAATAGAGCAAACTCAGGCAGTGTTGTGCTGAGGTGCATCTCGCGTCCCTCGTGGATTCGGTTCTCTGTGACAGTTTTGTTTAGCCGACCGTGTGCAGGGAAATGGCAGGGTCTCTAAGGAGTCCCGTGAGAGGAACGCGGCGACCCGTGTGTGCACCACAACCCACCTGTGTATATGCAAATGTAGCTCTTGGAGTGGATATTGATTCTTGCTCGTTGGGAACAGCTGGTGACTGGAGCAGGTGTCTCTCTAGGGTCCTGTTATCCGCACCGCTGCCTCAGCCAGACTGTTATCCGCACAAACAGTCAGGGGAGACGGGCCGTCCCGGAGATATCATCCGCTGCTTCGAATCAAGCTGAAGCCATGTTAGAAAACATGTATCGTCTGTGAGGTTGTGTTGCTTTAAACAACTCTGAGTGGTTTACCCCACCAGCCAATCAGATGCCTGTAAAGCGTGCTCGGTCGCCATATGATCTTTAGCTGTTCAGTCCACAAATAAACATCTTCATGTGACCTAACTTACATCCATCCGTGAAGAGGATCTGCTTTATTGATGGATGCTAGACCTGTTACGATTTATATAATCGCTTGATCATGTTTATTTAATCTAATCTTGCATTATTATTATTAAATATGACTTCTATCAATGTGCATTTTAATTTCAAGTTAAATTCTTTAATCAAATATACTGCATTAATATAATATTTAGTCTTGCATTTTTATTTTATTATTATTGTCATCTTTAAATATGACTTAGAATTTTAATTTCCAGGAATTCCATTCATAGTTTTTATTTTAATTTGAAGTGGAATGGTATAAACATAATTCACTCCAGATTCATGTTTGCATATTTAATTTTTGGCTTATGCGGTTTCATAATATTATTTGGTTAACTAAAACTGTTAAAGAGGTGTTTTTGTTAATTGAAATGAATAGAAATATTAGATTAAAAAGTGAAAATTCTAAATGGTGCCTTTGCAATTAATTTAAAAACTGTTGAAGTACTAAAACTCAATAAAAATAAATGAAAGCTAAATTGAAGTATATAAAAAAAATTTCAAATAGCAAAATCACACAGCAAAATTAAAAATTAAACTGAAAATCTCAAATAAATTTCTCGATGAGAATTTGATCTCTAAATGAGAATGTGGCAAAACTGATCTAGACCTGGGATGGGGATTGTGTTAAAAATGCATAGAAATAATCATGT
The DNA here is from genome assembly GCF_018340385.1 of Cyprinus carpio. Classification (NCBI taxonomy): domain Eukaryota; kingdom Metazoa; phylum Chordata; class Actinopteri; order Cypriniformes; family Cyprinidae; genus Cyprinus; species Cyprinus carpio. The sequence continues at coordinate 3,586,182 of NC_056581.1, read as the reverse complement.
TTTTATTATTATTATGTGATATTCAGTTCCTGTTGTAACAAAAGTCAACCAAAAGAGAAATATTGCTTTCTTATATATTTTAATTTCTGGAATATTATTATTCATGTCATTCTACCCTAAAGCATCTGTAACTGACAAGAAAAAAGACAGATAAATCGATAACCACACTTTCTTTTAAAATGGTCAAATTTTATGATGGTATGATGCAATCATTTATAGCCCCAATGGTAATTAATATTGTCATTTTTTTCTCTCTTTACCTTGTTCCAGGGGGAAAGAAAGTTGGCATCAATCCAAAAATAAATAACCTCATGCCAGCTTATGAAGGAGCAAGGTACGAACTCGTCTGGATCTGTGACAGCGGCATTCGAGGTGAGTTTGCCCACATTATAATCGAAAACCGAGCGCTTTAAACAAAAGATTATTCAGATGATCAAATCTTCAGAGTGTTCCAGTGAATACAGTTCTTTATTCTTACTATTTCTTGTGAAACCTTCATATGTTTTCATGAGATTGACCTTTGAACAGCTGTGTCAGTGCTAATCATGATGTAATATTCAACAGTGAAGCCAGACACTCTCACTGATATGGCTCATCAGATGACGGAGAAGGTGGGACTGGTTCACGGCCTTCCTTACGTGGCAGACAGACAAGGATTTGCCGCCACATTGGAGCAGGTCAGCAGCCTTCACTAGTGACCTTCTAAAAACTTGGTCAGAACAGTGTTGAAGACGTTTGTCATCTGGATTTGACTCTGGAAAGCTTTGGATTTATTAGATGCTTATGAACACGTCTTTGCTTATAGAACCTGTGTATTATGTATTCGAGGGCCGTTCTGTCCTGTCACACTGCATTTGCCTAGTAGAGGCTCTAAACTTGAAATGGGACGCCATATGTTGTAGTTCCTCTGTTTCTCTAAACTTTAAAGCGCTTGTGCCAAATCAGTGCAATATTAAAATTCATCAACTGCTGACAATATTGATTTATTTTTAAGCTCCTAATAAAATCTAATCACCAAATCTTCTCTCGATAGATTAAATATTACATTAGTGTAGTAGATGAGCCATTAAATTTAATAGGTGTTACAAAAACAGACTTCGAAGGCAATATATTAGCGTGTTGAATTGACAGCTCTGCTAATAAATAACTGGCAGACGTGTTTACATACGTAATACGATTCTTAATGCATCAGATCTTCAGAGATTAATTATGTGGAGTATAAACACTGTCCCACATGACATCCTGCAGGTTTATTTTGGAACCTCACATCCTCGTTCCTACATCTCGGCCAATGTAACGGGAATCAAGTGCGTCACGGGGATGTCGTGTCTCATGAGGAAGGACATCCTGGACCAAGCTGGCGGGCTGATTGCGTTTGCCCAGTACATCGCTGAAGATTATTTCATGGCCAAGGCCATCGCAGACAGGTTTGCCAGACTCATTAAATATCTGTACAGTGCTAACAGCTTTTGATATCACACTCCATCGGGTTACCTTTTTTCATTGTCTTTAAAGGAATAAATAAATTAAAATTCTGTTATACACTCACCCTCATGTAGCTCCAAAACTCTGCCTTTATTTCTTCTGTGAAACACAAAAGGAGATGTTTAGCAGAATGTTCATGCTGCTCTTTTTTTTTTTTTTTTGTAATGTAGTTTTATTAATTTTTATTTATTAGATTTAGTTTTATTTTGTTTGCTATTTTAGTACCTCAGATAAACTAAACAACATTTAGAAATGTTGCCTTGACAAACAGAAAATAAATGAATATATATATATATATATATATATATATATATATATAGAAAATAATATATATATATATATATATATATATATATATATATATATATATATATATATATTTTTTTTTTTTTTTTTTTTCAGTTAACATTTATTTTTTTAATATAACATTTTATGGTTTTGGTTTTAAATTAATTATAGCACTCCCAACAACTGTGTATTTCTATATTCCAGGTTTCTGGCGCTCTGTGATAGCTTTGTGTGACTAATGCAAAAATATACATGGAACTAATTCACTTCCATGTATATTTAGTTATAAGACACTTAGGTTTTTAATTAAATAAAACACTTATGTTTATAATAAATTAAGATTCAGTGAATGAATTTCATTTTTTATCTTCTCCGTATCAAATCGTTTGGAGTCATACAGTAGCATTTAGTATGTAGTGCATTTATATCTGTGCACAAATTTAATGTCTATTTAGAGCTTGACCGTCTGGCTTCCCTGTGCTTTTATTGTGTGGAAAAGATAATCTCAAGGTCTTGTGGGTGTGGAGCAACATGAGGGTGAATAAATCATAACCAAAAGTTTCTCTTTGAATTAAATATTCCTTTAATGTGTTCAGAATTGCATCTCTCAGCCTCTGCTAAAATGTCTTTTATTTGTCAATGATGTGGTGTTTCTCTTGCAGAGGATGGAAATTTTCCATGGCAACGCAGGTAGCCATGCAGAATTCTGGCTCGTACTCCATTGCACAATTCCAGTCTCGCATGATCAGGTACAATCGGCTTTTTATGTTCAGTGCTGTTTTTCTGATGGGGCCACCTCCAGTGCATTGATGATAGCATTGCAGATGGATTCCTATCTTTTACATTGCATCATAATACAGAGCATATCTAGAATAGATTTTTTTTTCATCTTTTGATATGTTTATCAGAATAAGCTATCCAACTGTAAGACAGGATGTTGTTTTGTGGCTTCAGATGGTTATATTTTCCATTTTGTGGTGCAAAAATACTGCTGAGCTCACCTCTTAGTAATCTGCTCTTAATAGGTGGGCCAAACTGAGAATCAACATGCTGCCGGCCACCATCATCGAGCCCATCTCCGAGTGCTTTGTGGCCAGTCTTATCATCGGCTGGGCCGCCCACCATGTGTTCCGCTGGGACATCATGGTGTTTTTCCTGTGCCATTGCCTGGCCTGGTTCATTTCGGATTACATCCAGCTGAGAGGAGTACAGGTGAGACGCAATTTCAGCTCCATTCTGGTACAAAACAACCATTTTTTTTGACCATCTTGTCAATTCCCAAAGGATAAAATCAAGCCTTGCCCCATTGATTCTGGGTTTAAATCCAATTCTACTCAGAATTCTAGAAATGTTTCTTGTTTGACATCCAATCAACTCTCTGAGGAAATTCTATAAACCGATGGTTTTCATTTTTAACTCTTTCAAGCATCATTAGTTATTCTTCAAAGCCAATTGATCTTGAATTGCAACATATGTCGGTTCTTGTTGTAATTCTTGTCTTTCTTCTCCTTTTCCTCAAAGGGCGGCCCTCCATCCTTCTCCAAGCTGGACTACGCAGTGGCCTGGTTCATCAGGGAGTCCATGACGATTCAGATTTTCTTGTCTGCTCTTTGGGACCCCACCATCAGCTGGAGGGCGGGACGTTACCGATTGCGTTGCGGCGGTACAGCAGAGGAAATCTTGGATGTTTAAACGGCACCGTGTGCCTGGGACAATGCACTGATGTGTACATGGACACAGAACTGTGAGAAGACATGGGCACAGATGGACAAACGAACTGCAACTTTTTTTTTTTTCTGGTTTATTCCAACTTCTGCTAGTTTTTAACCTGTGACTTTAGCAAATAGATTATTTATGTCCTTGGTGCTTTTTTTGTTTTCTTGTGTGGTCTCTTGACAATTTGGGACCTCGTTCTAGATGAGCCAAAAGTTATGAAGAAGAAGAGGCGGCGGCACTTCAGCTGTCTTCAGTAACCCTGATAAAAACCTAATCTAAGTTTAACTTTTTTTTTATTTTAAAAAAAGTTGTGCAAACATGTTTAGTGCTGGTTTAACAGCTGTCTCGTGACATAATCCATTTTATGATGAGTTTGGATGAACGGTACAGTTTTTAACAATAATAGTGAGGTGGAGAATGACTGAAGCCTTTTAAAATGGCTCACTTGCTTATCACAGTGTTGCTCTCAACATACAGCACTCTTGCCATATTTTATAAATTTTTGGACTTCTGAATGCTCAAATCGGATCCACTCAGGTCCATTTTATGTTTACTGGACAGAGCAATATCTTCTGTAGAGGTTATAAATAGGGAATTATGGCATATTGTCGATCGATCCTGCAGTATTCAAACACGAGGTTTACTCCTCAGCATGACATCTGCAGATGAAATTTAGTGCCATTTATTGTTATAATTTTGGCAACTTTAATGCCGACACCATGGCTTTTCTTCAAGCTCTTTTATCTTCCCTTGCTTCGTTCTCTGCAGTAGTTGCTCTCGTACCAGGATCAGAGTTTGCTAAAACACATTTCCTGCCCTGCTGTTGTTTGTTTGTTTGAGAAGCTGTCAGTATTTTCCTGATGTTTGACTGGATATAAATGCATAAACTGTCTGATCATTTCATCCGATGCCATTTCAGTTAGCTGATTAAACCAGATTCTGTTGACGAAAAGAGTTTGAGAAGTTCAAGTTTACTCTGTTTTTTGAGTTGAAACAATTTGGCATGAGTGCATGCACAATTATTAAAAAAAAAAAACTCCTGGCAAACTTCTGCATTTACACTCTGATACATTTCAAAATATGACAGTCGCACAGTGTGCTATTTGGATCTACTCAGTCATTCACCATCAACATCATGGCGCTGATCGTGAAGAACCCATGCCAGCACTGGCAGTATTGTTTCACTGATACTACTCCACTCATTCAGCTGAACCGTTCAAGCCTTGTTGTTATTTTAAAAGCATTATATGTGATTCAGGAAAAACACATTTGCTTGAGCCGTGTGCATGTGTCTTCATATTCCATCAGCTGCCATTTAGGATGTTATAAACACTGTTTTAGCCCAATGCCAAACCCTGCATTGTGATTTTGTTCTGGTGTTGGTTTGTTATTTCTAATTTGAATACATCTGATTTTGGTCTACTATTGAACACTTTGGGCTGACTATTAGAAATAAACGTATGTTTTTGTGCATGAGGCCACGAAATGAATGCCATTTGTTCGAACCATGGCAGTTAATTGAAGTATTAACAGTTAGGGAGCAATCAATTAGCAATAATCATATACATTATTATTAGTTTTACTGTATTCAGGCTGTGAAACGAAAGCAAGCTTCCAAACCCATTTTCTTGTCCAGTTGTGGTAAAATAAACATTTCAGATTTTGTTGACCTTGATCATACCTCAGTGGGCCTCATTCATGAAACGCGTTTTGGCGAAATCATTAAAAAAACAACATTCTTGGAATTATTTGGTGTAACCATTACATTTCATAATTGGTAAAACTATTCTTCTGTAAATTTGAGTTGGTTTTACAAATTATTCAATTGAAGGCGACAATTTAGATAAGAACAGTTTAATGAATTATTCAGTTTGGTGTGCTAGTTTACGCAAACATGGTTTTGCGAATTATTTCAATAATTCTTTCGGAAATAGCTGCATTGGACTGAATAGTTTCGCAAAACCATTGTTGCATCGAATTGCATAATTTCATGCATTTTTGCATAATAGTTGCATTCAATTAAATAAAGTTAAAACCATTCTTGCATAAATGATTGCATTGAATTCTGTGCTACTATTATAAAATAACAGTTTCATGAATGATTAACAAATTCATTCTGGTTTTGAATAAGGCCTGATGGGTTGTAGTTCTGCACCATCGGTAAAACTGAATGTACCTTTGCATGGACATGTGACGATCATCTTATCGGTAACGCCACAGTAGAAACTAACATTTTATTTAGGGAAGGGGAAAGCTGGCGTTTTCTGCAACTGTTCTTCAGTTCCTCTCTTTGACTTTCAACCATATCTGCTTATGTTATATATGTGAAATTTTATATATGTGTCAAAAAGTAACTTCACCTCATTTACGAAAAGTCTACAATGCACTGTAAATTTCCCGTTTAGACTTTTCCCCTCTTTGTGTGGCTGTGAGAGAATGCTGCTGAGTGCGTGTTTGCAGAAATATTGCCTTTTTTGATAAGCCAATTCTGAAAGGATTGTATTATCTTAACGTTCTCTGTGGGGAACTGGACTTTTTTTCCCCATTAATGTAGAGTCGTATGTTTGTCAGATTAACATGTTTTGTGAAAGACTGGTGACACGTATGGGGCCGTGTGGACGTGAGAATATGTGGCTGTCCTGCACTTGCCGACAGCCGTTTGCTCAAAACCAGTAAAACAAAACAATTGAGAAATTCAGTCTGCGTCAACCGCATTGGGACGCATTTACAGGATCTGAAACTATATGTGAGCTGCCTAGACAGTCTTAAAAATGTCTTGAGACAAAGCCAGTTTGAGTTTAAAGTGTCATATCACGTGCTATGATTAACATTACGACATTTCACTAATTTAAATAATTTTTAGGTCTACAGCATTGGACTCAAAGCAACCGAGAGAAACTACTGCTACATGTTTACCATACGGTCATCAGTCAGAGAAGAAAAAAGTCTAGTTGTGATCCACGTGCTGACAAAGTTTCTTTTTTTTTTTGTAATATGTACAGTTTATTTATGAAGTTTGGTTGATATCCATTACATACACTGCTTCCTAAAGCGTAAATTATCATTACAAGTTGTACATTTGAGTTATTCCTTACGTTTTTTTTCCGGCAGTGTAAAGGTATGGCTGGACAGACTTCAGTTTTTGAACTATCGTGTTGTTTTGTAGATGTTGTATACTGTACTCTTGATGCTGAATGCGTAAGCCACAGCTGGAAACTGTGTCATTAAGAGAAATTAAAGCTTCATCAAGCAATGTAAGAATCTGTTGTGTGTGATCCTCATGCTTGCATTTAGAGTAGTTTTAATAGTTTGTGGCTGCATTAACAGTACAATAGTTCCTTTCAAAGCAATGGAAGTCAGTTCCCTGCCCCTCTTTCTGACTTCCTGTGTTTGAGTTTCTGTCATTATTCATGCACCACATCACATGTCTGAAACCGTAAAATGCACAATCATCCACAGGATCTAGGCATGACTTTGTTACTTGGTATATCATTCCAAGGGGACGAAAAGGGGAACCGGAATGTGATTTTTAAAATAGTCTGTGCTTTCCGCGCATATTAAAGCGTAATTTTGTGGCTAAAACATTTTTTATACCATTATATTTTTACACTTGGTCAGCGTCGTTGTGGACTTTGGTTATTTTGCTGTTTTAGGCTGTAAGGACCTTTGAAATAACTGAAATCATTTGGCAAAGTGATGCAATGCGGTCAGGACCAGCCTGAAACTATGCGACGCTTTTCCATTAAAATAATTGCACACCTTACAACGTTCATCAGCCAATCAGATTCAAGCATTGAATGGCCCCATAGTATAAGTATATGTAATCCATAAAAAAAGTAACTGTATTCTGATTATGAGCATTTTAAAATGTAATTCTGAGTACTGATTACATGTAATTAGTTATTACTCAGCTCTGACTGTTGCCACAGAGTTGCACTGAAAGAGAGACGTGAGCCATTTCTAGAGACCAGAATATCAGAGAGGCCTCTCAGTTTTTGCAGCTTTGGCTAGCAAGCAACCACAAAACAAAACTAGCAATGTGCTAAAAACCACTCGGAACTGCATTGCATTGATAACCATCAATTCACTTAAAGGTGCTGTATGTAGAATTGACACAGAGTGGTTGAACTCAAATATTGGAGAGGGGTTTTTTTCACCCGGCCCCTCCTCCTCAGAGGTTGCCAGATTGACGACACCAACAAGAACAAGTGCACTTGACGATGAATGAAATGAAATATGCTGTGTTTTTAGTCCACTGGCAACCCGGGGTGCTGAAATACAATTGTGTAAACTGGCAGTGGGCAGGTTTCACAAACAAAAAAAAACCAACATTCCGGCCCGGAACACACATTCTCAAAGGAGAATAACTGACTGTAACATTGATTTTCAGATAAACAAGTATGTTAACTTAGCATGTTTCTTAAATATCTGCAAAGATATTATGGTATTTTTATGCTTTAGTAAAGTTAAAAACTTACATACAGCACCGTTAAAAAAAACTCACTGACTGCAAACTTCTGAGCAGTGTGGTATTTTTTTATGTTTTTGAAAAATGTCTCTTATGTTCACAGAGGATGTATTTATTTAATCAAATATTCATTAAAAACAGTAATATTGTGTACATTTTAAAACAAATATTTTCTGTGGGAATATATTGTAAAATGTAATTTGTTGTAATTACAAAATTTTATCTCACAATTCTGACTCATTTTCCTTGCTATATGAGAAAAAAAGTTTGAATTGTGAAATCCTGCATTTCAGTTGAGAGATATAAACATTTCTGAGAAGTCAGAATTGTGAGATACAGTATAAACTCACAATTGTGAGAAAAAAGAACTGTGATTAGTTGCAATGACCTTTTTAATTGTTTTATTCTGTGGCGGATATTTAAAAAAAAAAATGAATTGTGAGATGTAAATTATATATTTTACATACATATTCTACATAATTTTGTAGAAACCGAATACTTTTTTTTTTTTTTCAGGATTATTTTTCAGGCAAGTTTAAAAGAGCACTTATTTAAAAGCTGACCCCAACCAAGTATGAATCAAAGTCTCGTGACATTTCTGTTAGAGGGTATGATCTGTTCAGCATTGTGAATACACTGAAAGTCAGTGGGGTC